>NW_007732309.1:47674-62521 GCF_000696425.1 Galeopterus variegatus | reverse complement strand
TCTGTATGTGGGATCCGAACCCTCGGGCGGGAGCGCCGCCGCACTTCCCAAGCGGCCCACTTATCCAGTGCGCCACCGGGCCGGCCCTTCATTAAAACATTTTTTAACAGAGAAATATCACTAGATACATTAGAACCTTCAACCTGCCATGTTCCTATAACAGAATAAGGAAACTGGGTTATTTGTTTTAAAAATGAAATTTATTTCTTATGGTTTCAGTGCCTGGGAAGTCCATAGTCCAGAGGGGAGCATCTGGTGAGGGTGTTTCTCCTGCTGATGTGATTCTATACAGCAGTTCAGGTATCACATGGTGAGAATGGGCTGAGCAAGAGACCTAACCTTCTCACCCACTCTCCATATAAAACCATCAGAACGACACCCATGATTCTGATAATCCATAATCCAGTCACCTCTCAACGGTCCCACCTTTCAAATACCATGATTAAATTTCCCACCCTCTTAATACTGTAACTATGGGGAACAAGTTTCCAATACATGAACTTTTGGGGGACACATTTAACCCATAGCCCCAACAGTCATAATGTTAACTTTTCCTCAAAGAATCATTGTTTAATTTCAAGATGGAAAAGCATTTCACCATGATCAGCAGGTCACATGTTTGTTTCTGGGGAGATATAATTACTGTATCCTTTAAACACATAATATGCCCACCTATAGAAAAAAGAATTATATTGTAGAAATTCCTGTCAGACATACAGTTCTCTACAGTTTTATCATTTGATTAGTTTATTTGATTTTGTTTATTCATCATCACATTAAAAAAAATTTTATAACACCTCTCATATTCTGAAAATAGTGTTTGTATTCTTATAGGGTGGATGAGTTTCACCATTATAATTATAACGTAACATAAGTATCAGGTGATATTAATACAAAGTAAACATCAAACATCACTGAATGTAGATTACATTAAATTATACTGAGATGTCAGTGATCGGTGTAGTCAGACACCTCCAGTGTCTCTCCATAGCCTCAGTACATACCCTGGGAATTATTCCTGCATTTCAAAGGGACATAACACTGGACCTGTTTTTATGAAGAAGAATCCCTTTTCTAATATGAGCACCTTTCCAGAGTCCGGATATACTTCTGTCCTTAGAGATAGCCTCTGAGATGAAAATAGAAAATACTCATCCACCTTGTTCCTGCTGCCAGGATGGTGGATTCACTGTGAAAGTCTTGACCACTAGTACATGTGTGAGATAGAGCTAGCCAGACCCTGAGATAATGGTCTGGGACCTCATCTCCCCACAAAATTGCAATTAACACTTCAAGTGTAGTGCCAATGATGGT
Source organism: Galeopterus variegatus (assembly GCF_000696425.1). NCBI lineage: Eukaryota > Metazoa > Chordata > Mammalia > Dermoptera > Cynocephalidae > Galeopterus > Galeopterus variegatus. The sequence goes on along the minus strand of NW_007732309.1, from coordinate 61,207 downwards.
GCATGCTAGGGGAGCTGACAATATTTTACAACCATTTTTCCCAGTTCTCACATATCAGAAACAGTTATAAGTGTCCAGTGAGCTTCTTCAAAAATAGTGTTGGAGAGTTAGGGAGAAGCTTTTTCATTTTCATGGGTTCTGGAGGCAGATGGGGTTTCACAGGGAGAGAACAGAAAATAGGTGTGAGCCATGAGGGATTCTTAGAAAAGTGTGTGTCCATCTGGACCTGCTGCTTCCCTGAGAANATTTGGCTGCTAAACAATTCCTGCTGCCCAGCAGCACTGACACCACAGAGTCCACACCCCAACTCCAACCTATGCCTGAGAAGGAAGCCTTTCCCAGAACAATGGCCAGTGCAGCCTCTTCACAACTTCTGTCACTGGGTCATAGTGAGATGAAATCTAAGTGGAGATAAGAAGGACTGAGGGAAGGCATGGTTGTGTGTGAGCAAGCATGTCAGGCAGGATACTTCTGGGTCAAAGATAAGCAACTCCAATGCTCACATTTCACAACAGAAGGAGACGCAGAACAATCCATAGAGAATATCACTTTACCTGAGTAAGAACCATTCCTGATTCCTTTTCTTTCCTCTTCCTCCCCTTCAGCGGTTCTTCCTCACATAACATGAGTCTTTAGAAGTCAACTGAAAGTCAAAAAATACACGATTTAATGCTTAGGTACAACATACCCCCTTGTGCCACAACCACACACACCATGTGGAAAGACTGTCCTCTTTTACCCACTGCACCAGGAGGACAAAGGGACAATAAACTCCCACAGGAAAACCAATAAGTGAGTTTTTGATCTGGACTCGCTTCACCCTGCCCAGTGAAGCCCACGCACATGCTGCAGCAGTGGGGAGCTGGGCTGGACTGAGTTCCCCTTCATAGCACACACTGACCAAACCTGGCAAAAGCACGCCGCACCCCTCGGTGGACCACAGGCTGATCTCAGCCTCCAGAAATGGAGGACACAGAGCCTTGGTGCTCAATGCTGGATACACACTAGAAGCACCTGAAGCACAAAAAATATGACTGAGGCTGGGCCCTCACCTGACAGTGTGAATGGGTATCTCCACTAAGGGCGCACAAGAGACTCTACAAATGGCCTCAGCACTCTAATGTGAACCCAGGGTTGAGCACCACTCAGAGTGGGCAAGCCCAGAACACCTCCTACCTTCTGGCTCTCCCCTTGGGGCCTTGTTGTAACCAGTATCCAGAGGTAGACGAAGAAGCAGAACAAAGAAACAAAGAAACACAGACAGCACGCAATATGGACCAGAGGTGGGGTGGGGCTGAGACTGATATTATACCTAGGCGTTAGGGGGAAACCCCCTATGCTTCCTCTCTGCTGTGTTCCCCCCGCCACCCCGTGCTCTCCTGTCACCCACTGCTTCTGCGTTCTGTCCCATCACCTCATTGCTCTATCTGGCATGGCTCTAATGCTTTCATTTGCTCCCCGCTCTGCTCTCTCTGTAGGAAGGGCTTCAACCTTCGCTGTTCCTCTCCATATTTTGCTTCCCTCACTTCCCTGTAGATAGAGCTTTTCTCTACATTTCTCTGTGTTCTTTTCTCTCTCTGCCCCTTTCTCTGTTGATTCTTTGTCTCTTACTATCTTGTTGCAAATATCTCACCAATCCTCCACTTTACCAGCTTTGTGATTGCTCCTCATCCTTTTCTCCTTCTGTTTTTCTACTTCTCTCAGTCCTCTCTCTCTCTTTTTTTTTATCCCGATTCACTTTACCCACGCATTCAAAAGGAAAGCGATGGAATAAAGTGGCTGCTTCTCAGAACAGCACATTTTTCCAGTGGAGTGGAATTTTGAGCGTAAAAACACTGCACGTCACAAGACAGGCCAGTACCTCCCCAGCACGGAGGGGTGATTGCGGGGGGTGGGGGGCCGGGGAGCGGAAGAAAGTGGCCTGCGAAGAAGGACCCGAGATGAGGGAGACAGAAGGGGTTACTCAGGACCAGGGAGAGGACGCGACCTCTCTTGGGTTGGGGTGGTCAGTGCTGCCTCCAGGGGCCGACAACGGGAAGATTTGGGGGCTCAAAAGACGTGAATCCACCACTCCGGCGAGGACTTATAAAGGACGGCGAGGCTGACAGGGCCACTAAGGGTTTAAAGAAGGAAAACGACGCGAAAGGAGGTGCCTACAAGGCCCGCACGCAGAATCCCGAAGGCAGAAACTAGCCGCACAGACTTTAACCCAAAGGAAGGCGACCCCCGGGCTCGCAAGGCGACGTCGGAATATACTTGCGGTGAAAGAAGCGGTGCGGGTATTTTCAAATCAGTAGCAACCCCCAGACCCGAAGAATGAAGAACGGAGGACTGCAATAATTTAGAGCTACACAGAAACTCACGCACGAAACTTTGTTGACATAATAATAGGCTTATGTCAGTAATTTCTAAATATAGTGTAATTTCAAATTTACTTTTTTGCCATTAGGAATGTAATTTTGAAATACTTTTTATTTCAAAATTGTAATCTATTTTAGTTTTTATCTTTGTTTTCTATTTCCAAATGTTCTGTCAGGTATGGATATCAATGCCTGCAAAATAGTCTTCAGAAGATATTTGGAGTTATTTTCACCTAAAGAGTGATGAATTTTTTAGTATTTTTAAGGGTATCTGGTGGGTAGGTTATTATTCTCTTTCATATGAACCCTGTCAAAAGTAAAAACTAAGTTATCAAATTTTACATAACCTTATTTCAACCAGCAATAATTTTATGGCTATATCTGTGAGATAAAATCTACCATGAAGTATAATTTTCTCAAATATTCCTACATACAGATTTCACCCATTGAGGAGCAGTATTCAATTGAAGTGATAGTACATTCATTATGAACTTTGATAGACATTAAAACATTTTTTTTTTTTTTTTGTCTTTTGTCTTTTTCCGTGTCCGGCAACGGATCGCAACCGTTCTTCTACACAAAATGTAATCCTTCCTTAACTCTGAGACCCCTGAGCTTCCAGATCACTTCTACATTATGGGAAGAAAAATTGAATGACAAAAATAGTCTAAGAAGCTTCTATTATGGGGTAACAATGACAGGAAAAACATAATGTCAAGAATTGATGGTTTAAAATATTAGATGTATTTTAGGCATATTTTGATGTAAATGAATGATTGAATAAATAAATACTTGGGGGAGAAGAAAAATATTATACAAATCCCAGTAGAGTGACATTCAGTGGTAGCAATGACAGTCCTGATGTACCTAACCAATACTTTCAAGTGTGTCAAGGAAAAATAATGCTAATTATTTTTTTGAACCCAAATAGTAATTTTCCTCCAAAATAAGAAAAGTCTGAGAAACTATTAGAGCCTCAAGAAACTTAAGGAGGCAATGTAATTTAGTATCTTGGATGAAATGAAAAAGAAATTAAAGATATTAGGTCAAACTAGGGAAACCCGAATAAAGTATCAATAATAGTATTTTAATATTGGTTCATTAATTGTAACATATATATCATACTAACATGAGATGTTAATAATAGGGGGAAAGGTGCAGGATGTATGGGAACTCTGTACTGTCTGTGAAGTCTTTTTTGCATAAATGTAAAACTCTTCTAAAAATAATGGTAATTATTTTTTTTAACCCAAATAGTAATTTGTAGAATTCAATGAATATTGACTTGCAAACACAAATGAAATGGAAATATTCTGGGTAAATGTACTCTCCCAATATTGACAGAAGTAGAGATAATCCAAACAGGCCATGATAAAATAAACCATGGTAAGATGATTTAACAGAAATTCTTACAATATTTTAAATACATTTAAATCAACGCTATTAAAAATATCTAAAGATCATTGAAAAAAATAGAAAAAGTTCAAAGTAACTTTTAGTATTTGGATAGAATATTGATAACAAGATTTTTAAAAAAATTACAGCAAAATAAAAAGTATTATAGGAAATGTTCATGCCTGCATGTACGTAGGGAAATCTTATGTAAAATACTATCAAAAAGTTTGCAGATGATGATTAAAAATAATACGTGATGAACAAATGCAATTTATACCAGGAATGCTGGTGATTTAATATTAGGAAATTCACTAATGCATTTCATTTTAGATATAAGAATAAAGAGAAAAATAGGGTGCTGATATAAAAAAAAAAGCTGTTGGCAGAGTTAAAGGGATTAAAGTTACATTTAAACAGTCAGTAAGAATCGGTGTATCTTTACAAAAATGACAGGGTAAAGCCCTTGTAGTTTGAGGAACACTAAAAATACTCTCACTAAAATCGGAAATAAAAATAAGGAGCCTCAAATTTCCTCTAAATACAACATTAACTTGGAGGAAATAGCCAAGACAATTTAACAAACAGCAAGAAGTGAGAAAATTGTAAACAAATGGGCAAATGTCTATCTGCAGATGATATATTTCTCAAAATACAAAAACATAGTAGAAATATGTAACATACACACAAAAAAAACCCTTGTAAATTAGCAGAATAGAAAGGTCACATAGAAACAGTTGTAGGCATAATGTTTACAAAGTATAATCAGTTACAGCTTACAAGAAAAAATGGGGCTAAGTTTACAACAGCATAAATTAAAATAGAATTTAAAATGATATAGACACACAAGGCCACTGTATACTATTGTATAGTATCATTTATGAGAAATATCTAGAATAGACAAATCTATAGAAACAGAAAGCAGACTAGTGATTGCCAGGGGTTGAGGGAAAAGGGGAATGGAAGTGACTGCCTAGTGGGTGCAGAATCTTTCTTTGGGGTGATTAAAATATTCTGGAACTAGATAGTGTTAATGGCTGCACAACTTTTTGAATGCACTAAGGGTAATAATATTAAATTTTATTTTAAGAGTATCATAACATGATAAAAAATGTTAATAATATAAGGTTATGTACAAGGAGACTTCAAAAAGTTCACAGAAAATGGAATTAAAAGATCAAAATTAAAAATATAAACTTTAACGGGGGAAGAAAAATGGGTAAAGGGTCATGAAAATTGACTACAATGTATATTGAGAAGTTAAAATAAAAAAATAAAAATAAAAAATATATAAACTTTACATCTAAACATAAACTCCATCAAATTCAAGACAATTTTTGTGAGTGATGATACTGGCCCTTTAGTCCTAAAGAACTGAAGGTCCTGGGAATTTAATCATGTCAATGCAGTTTGTTTGTTTGTTTGTTTGTTTGTTTGTTTGTTTGTTTGTTTGTTTTAGATTATTAACTGAAGAAAATGGGTGCCATTTGAAGATTTTTTAAGATTAGGAAACAAAAAGAACTCACAAGAAGCCAAATCAGGCCTGTAAGATGGATGCCTAATGATTTCTCATTAAAACTCTCACACAATTGCCCTTGAATGATTACAGGAATGAGCAGAAGCATTGCTGTGGTGAAGAACTCAGGTAAAGCTCTCCTGGGCATTAACTTTGGCTAACTTTCTCCACTCATAATAAGCAGATATTATCATTCTTTGGCCCTCCAGTATGTCAACTAGCAAAGTGCCTTGAGCATCCCAAAAAACTGTTGCCATAACCTTTACTCTTAACCAGCCCACTTTTGCTTTGACTGGACCACTTCTACCTCTTGGTAGCCATTGCTTTAACAGTGCTTTGTCTTCAAGATCATACTGGTAAAGCTCCTGAAGCCTTTATGATTGGTAGTGGCATTCTTATAAACAGGTGCAAAGGAGTTTTTGCCCCTTTCACTATGTGAGAACACAGCATTCATCCTTTCCACCACCTTAAAGAAGCTCAATGACCTAAAAGGAAACAGATAAACAACCAAAAAAAAAAATAGGGGAACAATATGTGAAAAAATTAGAAATTTAGCAATGAAATAGAAACCATAAAAGAGAACCAAATCAAAATCTTGGATCTTAATCTTGGGGCCTTCAATAGAGACCTTTAACAGCAGATGTGATCATGGAGAAGAAAAACAAGCATTGAATGTAAACACAGGTCTTTTGAAATTAACAAGTTAGAAGAACAAAAATAAAAGTAAGAAATATTTAAAAAGCAAATAAAGCACATAGTGCAATGCAAAAGAATGAACTGGGATCTCTGTCTTACACCATACACAATAACAAACTCAAAGTGCACTAAAATCTTGAATATAAGACCCAAAACTATAAAATTCTTACAGGGAAATATAGGGGAAAGCTTCGTGACATTAGTCTTGGCATGGTTTCTTGGATGTGAAACAGAATGCACAAGGAACAAAAGGAAAAATAAACAAGTGGGACTAAAACTAAAAACTTTCTTCATAGCTAAAAAAAAAAAAAAAGAGAAAAGTATACAAACAAAACTGGAGAAAATATTTGCAAAAAAACATATCTGGTCAGGGGTTAAGACCCAAAGTATATGAGCAATTCAAACAATTCAACATCAATAAAACAAATAACTTGATGAAAAAATGAACAGAACACATGAATAGACACATTTCCCAAGATGACCTGCAAATGACCAAAGGGTAGATGAAAAATTCTCACCAATCATCAAGGAAATGCAAATCAAAATCACAATAAGAGATAATCTCATACCTGTTAGGATGACTATTAACAACAACAAAAAAGTAAGTGTTTGCAATGCAGGACATTTCTCCAAGTGGACTTGGACTGACCCAGTTCCCCCACCCCCACCCCCTTCTCACTTGTACTTCTCAAGAAAAACTCTAGAGTGTGCTGAGAATACAACATGCTGAGAGAGGGAGAGTTTATTTTACCTGTGCTTCTGACTGCCCAACTATAAATCAGGGTTCCCATGACCCCTTTCCTGGATTCAATTAATTTGCCAGAGTGGTGCCTAGAACTGATGAAAACACTTATGTGCACAGGTTTATTATAAAAGAGAGTACAAACAATACATATGAAGTGGTGTACAGGGCGAGGTTATGTGGGAAGGGGTGTGGAGCCTCTATGCACTCTCTGGGCATGCCACCCTCCAGGAACCTCTACATGTTTAGATATCCAGAAGCTTCCTGAACACAGTTTGATTGGGTTTTTAAAGGAGATTCACTTTGCAAGCATAATTGATTGATTGACCATTGGTTATCAAGTTAACCTTCAGTTCCTCTCCCATCCCTGAAGGTTTAGGGTGGAGTTGTGGGGAAAACAGAATAGTTTGGTCAGGCTCCCTCAACTCAGGTCCAGTTGGAGTTCATGCAGCACATTTCTTGTAAACAAGTTGTGTGTGCATGGAGTTAGTGCACATGTGCACCCATGTATCTTTTTAGTTTGTTGCTATTGTGTGTTCTCGAGTTTGTGAAGCAGAAGCTGGCCAGTAGAGTTCTCATCTAAAAATACAGCATGTTTACTCTGCTGGCAGCTGCTCAGTTTTTCTTTTGACTTTGCCAGTAGCAGTTGAGTTTCTGAGTTTCTCTTTTGGACTGTTTAACTCTTAGACGTGCGTGTGCTGAATAAAGACTATTCCTACTTGAGCCAAGGCTCCAAGGACCATTTTGTCTGGTTACCCAGCTCGTAGACCTGCATGTGAAAAGTTTGTGAACAGGCTAGAGGGGTCTGTGAGCTCCAGAACCTAGCTCTAGCTCTACAGAGTTGAAAGTCCCAACCCGCTAATTATGCTTTTCTTTCCAGTTACCAGTCCCAATCCTGAAGCTGTCTAGGGAACCCCAGCCATGAGTAATCTTATTACCATACAAAAGACATTCTTATCACTTCAGAGATTACAAGGATTTTATGAGTTATATGTCAGAAAACTATGGGTCAGGGAACAAGAAACAAATATATATTTCACAATATCACAGTCCACCCCCAGTGTTCAAACATGGATCCCTTACATTGAAATCATATACAACTCAAGAGATACCAGTTTATTGCTAGAATCTCATTCAATCATTAGTAATTGGTCCTCTCCCACCATCATGTCACATGAAAATGTCTCACAGGGTGAGACCACTGAGGTTTGCAGGATTCCATCTCATCTTGTCAGGTTCCAAAAGCAAAAGTGGTCTCAGAAAACATATAGCATTACCATTTCAGGCATCTGACATAATTGAGTTAATAGACAATATTATCTTTTTAAAAAATGGTTTGTTTTGTTGACACATTGTAAGTGTACCTAATTATGGAGTAAAATCTGACGTTTTGATACGTATATATTTTGTGTAATGATTGGGCCAGGGTAGTTAGTTTATCCATCACCTCATGCATTTATCATTTCTTTGTGGTGAGAATATTCAAAAGCCTATTAACTATTATGTAATATACAAAACTTAACTGTTACACATAGTCACCCTACTGTGCAATAGAACACCAGAACTTATTCCTCCTATCTAATAGTAATTTTGTCCCTGATAGCCAAACTCTCCATGTTTTCCCTCCCTCTTCCCCTCCCCAGTCTCTGGTAAACACTTTTCTACTCTCTGTCTCTATAATATCAACTTTTTTTTTGATTCCACATATGAGTGACATCTTGTAGTATTTGTATTTCTTTGCCTTGCTTACATCACTTAAAATAGTGGCTTCCTAGTCCATCCATGTTGCCACAAATGACATGATTTCATCCTTTTTATGGCTGAATAGTATTCCATTGTGTATATATACAACATTTTGAAAATCCGTTCACCCATTGTCAGACACTTAGGTTGATGTCATATCTTGGCTATTATGAATAGTGCTGCAGTGAACATAGGAGTGCAGATATCTCCATCTTCACCAACACTGTTTTCTTTTGTCTTTTTTGATAATAGCCATTCTAACTAGAGTGAGGTGGTAGCTTATTGATTTTTTTATTTGCACTTTTCTGGTGATTAGTAATGTTGAGCATTTCTTCATATGCCTGTTGGCCATTTGTATGTCTTCTTTTGAGAAATGTCTGTTGAGATCCTTTGCCCATTTCTTAATTGATTTTTTTTTTGCTGTTATTTAAGTTTCTTACACATTCTTGACATTAACCTCTTGTCAGATATATAGTTTAGAAATATTTTCTCCCATTCTGTAGGTTGTCTCTTCACTGTTAAAAACTTCTTTTGATTTCCAAAAGCTTTTTAGTTTGGCATACTTCCAATTGTCTATTTTTGCTTTTCTTGTTTGTGCTTTTGAGGTCTTATTTTAACAATACATGTCCAACCCCATGCTTTGGGTCATTTCTCCTATGTTTTCTTCTAGTAGTTTTATAGTTTTAGGTTTTACATTTAAATCTTTAGTTCATTTTGAATGATGTTTGTACATGGTGAGAGGTAGGGGTCTAGTCTTACTCTTCTGCATGTGAATATCTGGTTTCCCAGTACCAGTTTCTGAAGAGACTGTCTTTTCCCAAATGTGTATTCTTGGCACCTTTGTCAAAGAACGGTTGGATAAATTTATTTCTAGGCTCTCTGTTCTGTTCCATTGGTCTGTATGTCTGTTTTTATGCCAATACCATTCAGATTTGGTACTATAGCTTTGTAGTATAATTTGAAACCAGGTAGTGTGATGCCTTCAGCCTTGTTTTTCTCAGGATTGCTTTGGGTACTTAGGGTCTTTTTGATTCCATATGAATTTTCAGATTTATTTTTCTATTTTAATGAAGAGTGTCATTGGTATTTTGATAAGCATTGCATTAAATCTGTAGATCACTTTGGATAGGAAAGCCATTTTATCAATATTAATTCTTCCAATCCATGAACATGTGATATCTTTCCATTGATTTATGGCCTCTTCAATTTCTTTATTCAAAGTGTTATAGTTATCATTATGGAGGTCTTTCACCTTGGTTAAGTTTGTTTCTAGGTATCTTACATTTTTGTAGTTGTTGTAAAAGGAAGGTATCTTGTTTTTTTTTAATAGTTCACTATTAGTATATAGAAATCCTACTTTTGCATGTTGATTTTGTATCCTGCAACTTTACTGAATTTGTTTATTAGTTCTAACAGTTTTTTGGTGGAGTCTATGTGATTTTCTATATATAAGATCATGTTATCTGCAAACAGAGACAGTTTGACCTCTTCCTTTACACTGTAGATGCCTTTCAGTTCTTTCTCTTGTCTAATTTCTCTGGCTAGAACTTCCAGTACTATGTTGAATACAGGTGTTGAAAGTGGACATCCTTGTCTTGTTCCTGATCTAAGAGAAAAACCTTTTAGTTTTTCCCCCATTGAGTATGATTTTAGCTTTGGGTTTCTCATATATGGCCTTTATTGTATTGAGGTTTGTACCTTCTATTCCTCGTTTGTTAAGAGTTTTTGTCATGAAGTAATGTTGAAGTTTGTTGAATGCTATTTCTGCATCAGTTGAAATAATCATCTGGTTTTTGTCTGTCTTTCTGTTAATGTGATGTATCACAGTTATTGGTTTGCATATCCTAAACCATCCTTGCATATCTGGGATAAATCCCACTTGATTGTAGTGAATGATATTTTTTAATGTTGAATTCAATTTGCTAGTATCTTCTTGAGAATTTTTGCATCTATGTTCATCAGTACCTTTGCCTGTAATTTTTTTTAATGTGTCCTTGTTTGGTTTTTGAATCAGTAATGCTGGTCTCATTAAATGAGTTGGGAAGTATTCCCTCCTCCTCAATTTTTTGACAAAATGTGAAAAGAATTGGTGTAAGTTTTTATTTAAAATGTTTGGTAGAATTTAGCAGTGAAGCCATCAGGTTCTGGGCTTTTCTTTAATGGAAGACTTTTTATTACTGATTCAATTTCCTCACTTGTTGGCCTCTTGAAATTTTTTAAGTTTTTATTTAAAATGTTTGGTAGAATTTAGCAGTGAAGCCATCAGGTTCTGGGCTTTCCTTTAATGGAAGACTTTTTATTACTGATTCAATTTCCTCACTTGTTGGCCTCTTGAAATTTTCTGTTTCTTTGTAATTTAATCTTGGTAGATGTATTTGTCCAGGAATTTATCCATTTCTTCTGTGTTATAAAATGTGTTGGCATATATTTGTTCATAATAGTCTCTTATGATCCCTTGTATTTCTGTGGTATCAGTTTTAAAGTCTTTTTCATTTCTAATTTTATTAGAGTCTTCTCTCTTTTTTTCTTAGTCTAGCTAAAGCTTTGCCAATTTTCCTTATCTTTTCAAAAAAACAGCTCTTCATTTTGCTGATCTTTTCAGTTTCTCTTAGTTTCCTTTTCATTTATTTCTGCTCTGGGCTTTATTATTTCTTTCCTTTTGCAAAATTTGAGTTTAGTTTGTTATTGCTTTTCTTGTTCTTTTAAGTGCATCATTTAGATTGTTTCTTAGAAATCATTCTTCTTTTTTGATGAAGCCATTTATTGCTATAAACTTTCCTCTTAGAACAGCTTTTATTGGATCCCATAGGTTTTAGTATGATATATTTCCATTCTTGTTTTTCTGAAGGAATTTTTTAATTTTCCTATTAATGTTTTATTAATCCATTAGTTGTTTAGGAGTATTTTGTTTAATTTTCTTGTATTTGTAATGTTTCTGAAGTTTTTCTCATTGTTGATTTTTAGTTTCATGCCACTGTGATCAGAAAAAAATACTTGATAAGATCTGTCTTTTTAAATTTGTGTAGACTTGTTCTATGGCTTAACACATAATCTATCTGGAGAATGTTCCATGTGCAGTTGAGAAGAATGTATATTCTGCAGCTATTGAATAGAATGTTCTATAAATGTCCATAAGATTAATATGTTCTATAGTGAAGATTGAGTCTGGTGTTTATGTCTTTATTTTCTGTTTTGATAAACTGTCCATTGTTGAAAATGAGGTGTTAAAGTCTACTACTATTATTCAGTTGCGATCTATTTCTCACCTTAGGTCTAATAATGTTTGCTTTGTGTATCTGGATGCTCCAGTGTTGGGCGAATATGTGTTAACAATTGTTGTATCCTCTTGTTGAAGTCATTTCTCTATCATTATATAATGACCTTCTGTGTCTGTTTTTACAGTTTTTGATTTAAAATTTTTTTATCTGATATAAGTATGGCTTCTCCCACTCACTTTTGGTTTCCATACACCTGGAATATCTTCTTCCAGCCCTTCATTTTGAGTCTATATTTATCTTTATTAGTAGGTGACTCTCTCATAGGTAGCATGATATTGGGTCTTGTTTTGTTTTATCCGTTCAGCCACTCTATGTCTTTTAATTGGAGAGTTTAATTTATTTACATTCAAGGTTACTACCGATATGTGGGAACTTATTCTTGTCATTTTCTTAATTGTTTCTGGTTGTTTTGCCAATCCTTATTTCCTTTCTTTTTCTCTCAATATCTACTTTTGGGGATTGGTGGTTTTCTGTGGTGGTGAGCTTTGTTTTCTTTCTCTTTTCCATTTCATTTGTGTATCTGCTGTAATTTCTTTTATCATGGTTTCCTCAGGGCTAACATGAATAGTCTTGTAGTTATAATAAACTATTTTAAGCTGATAGCAACCTAACTTTAGTCTCATGAAAATATTCTGGACCTAAGCTCCCAATTTATATTTTCATTGCCTTAATTTACTTTTATATTTATTGTATGTTCTGTAGCCACAAATTGTAGCTGTTGTTGTTTCTGACTGTTTTGACTTTAAACCTTCATACTAGAGGATTGAAGGATTTAAAAAGCACCATTACCTCCCTGAGGTGTTCTGAGTTTGAATTATGAATTTACCTCTACAGGTAAGTTTTATACTTTCTCATGTTTTCATAATAGTAATTGTTATCTTTTCATTTCTAGTTGTAGCAACTCCCTTAAGATTTCTTGCGAGGTTCATCTAGTACTGATGAATTCCACAAGCTTTTGCTTGTCTCGTAAGGCCTTTATTTTGCTCTCATTTCTGAAGGACAGCTTTGCTGGATAAAGCACTCTTGGCTGACAGTTGTTTTCTTTCAGTACTTTGAATATATTATCTTATTCTTTCCTAGCCTGCAAGGTTTCTGTTGAGAAATCTGTTGATAGTCTAATGGGAGATTCCCTTATATATTTTTTGCAGCTTTTAGAATTCTCTTTGTCTTTGACTTTTGGTTGTTTCAGAGAGGATCTTTTTTGGTTGGTTTTAACTGGGGATCTTTGAGCTTCCTGATTGTGAATTTTTATATCTCTCCCAATACTTGGGAACTTTTCAGCTGTTATTTCATTAAGTAGGGTTTCTGTGCCTTACTACATTTCTTCTCTCTCTGGAATAACTATTATTTTAACATTTGTTCACTTACTGGTGTCCAATACGTCTTGTAATCTTGTAGGCTTTCTTTATTCTTTACTTCTTTTTATTCCCTCTGACTGCGGGGGCGCACCAAATCCAAGAAGCCAGTCTTGTAGGCTTTCTTTATTCTTACTTTATTCTTTACTTCTTTTTATTCCCTCTGACTGCGGGGGCGCACCAAATCCAAGAAGCCAGAGTTTGACAAGGATCCTCTGGCCAGAGTCTGACAAAGTTCCTCTGATTTGGCACGATGTTTGCAGAGCCTCATCATGGGAAGAGGTGCTGCACTCCCACCCTCATTTTTTTGAGTTTCGTGTACTTGCCTTGTTTTATTATATTTTATTCTTTATTGCTTCATAAGTATCACTCTGGGAGGATTGAGAATGAAATTAAGAATTTTACCGAAATGTTTAATCATACTTATGACCCACCTGGGAGTTATAGTCAT
>NW_007732309.1:28586-46897 GCF_000696425.1 Galeopterus variegatus | reverse complement strand
ACCCACCTGGGAGTTATAGTCATAAGTTTTCTGAAAGTGGTCCGTGACAGCTGGGACTAGAAGGGGACAATGGACCCATGTACATATTTACCTTGTCTGCTTCCTGAAGGGATTGTTTTTGATACAGCTGGTGAATGTAATGGAGTTGTTATTGAAAATTTACTCCGAAAGTTGCTAGGCAACATAACTACTATTATGCCTAACTTGCTTGCTTCAAAGAATCAAACATAAACTTTCTTTTCCTCCTAGAAATATAGATTCAAGTTAAGTTTTAGAGTATTTTCATAAGGCCTAACACATTATAGGATGTAGTAGGTAAAAAGAAAATCTTATTTTATATTACAATATGTTTTAGTAATGAAAAAATACTGGTGAAGGGAACTTTGACTTCCTGCTTACATCCTTTGATTAAGGTACAAGGCTGGATTATGTATTAATAACGTCATACAAAGTTCAGTAGATTTAGTTAAAGTAAAAGTAACAGTTGATGATTATTTGGGACCAGTGGATTGTAACGTTCTTGCTCAAAGGAAAGGACATTGTAATTGTCTTTTCTGGGAATAAACTGTAATGCTATTTTTCTTAAAACATATGTCACTTACAAAGAGATATTATGATATTGTTCAATGATTATTTTAATGATTATGTACCCTCTAAGATAAAGTATAAAAGTTTTGTGCATGTTTCAATAAAGTGTCAGCATTCAGCAGATCCCTTGAGTCTGTGTGTTTGCTGTCCATCGCCGACGCTGCCTTTCCTCCCTCTTGGGGGTCTCTTTATCAGCAGGGACCTTACAATCTCGGTGCTGGGGCTGGCCCCCGGCATCTGACAGGACCATTTCTGAGGATCTTTCTTCAAGTGCACAAATTCTCTGTCCTGCTTGATCTAGTCTGTTGAATCTCTCAATTGGATTTTTATTTCATTCATTGAATTCTTCAGCTCCAAAATTTCTGTTTGTTTTTATGATATCTCTTTGTTAAATTTCTCAATAAGATCATGAATTGTTTTCCTGATTTAACTAAATTGTTTGTCTGTGTTCTCTTGTATCTCATTGAGTTTCCTTAAAATTGTCATTTGAAATTTCTTCACAGGTATTTCATGACTTCTTTTTTGTAAAATCTGATATTGGAAACTTATGGTGTTCCTTTGGGGTGATCATGTCTCCTTGCTTTTTTATATTTTTTGTGTTCCTCCATTGACATCTGTGTATCTAATGGACTAGTTGCTTTTCTCAATTGTATGGAGATTACATAGAAATGACTTTTTCCTGTATGTGGGTCCCAGGGTGTGTGTTGGATATGTAACATTGGCTTTGGTTTTGGAAACTTATGGTGTTCCTTTGGGGTGATCATGTCTCCTTGCTTTGTTATATTTTTTGTGTTCCTCCATTGACATCTGTGTATCTAATGGACTAGTTGCTTTTCTCAATTGTATGGAGATTACATAGAAATAACTTTTTCCTGTATGTGGGTCCCAGGGTGTGTGTTGGATATGTAACATTGGCTTTGGTTTTGGGTGGACTCAGTAGCATAGTCTCCATCAGTTTCTTTGGTTGTAATCCTGTTCAGTGATGTCTTCAAGTGCCTCAGTGGCCTAGACTGTGAGAGTTTGAGTCAACACTAGCTCTTTTTTGCTGGATTAGAGATTCCAACCTTGTTGTTGAGCTGGGAGAGTGTGGGTGTGGAGGGCCAACTGGCTGTTTGGTAGTCTCTCTGAGGCATAGAGTTGCTGCCCAACTGGTTACAAGACCAATCCTGTGTGAATAGCTCTAAGGTTGTCTCTCTCAGGGGGTGGTGTGCTGCCTGACCAGATTTTGGGCTGAAAACTGGTGAGCCTGGATGCAGGATGGGGGACCAAGCTGCTTTTGAAGGCTTGTCAGAGGAGTGGATGCCACTGCCTGGCCATGAGCTGGCATGAATTGGTGCTGCAGGGCCAGGTGGCTCTATGAGGCCTTCTAGAGGAGGAGAAGCCACTGCCTGATTGTCCATCAAGCTGGAAGCAGGTATGTACAGATGCAGCAGGTCCTGAAAACTCTGTGGAGGGCCACTAGATGAAGGCAGAGCCAGTGCCCAATCCTTTATCCTGCAGGAAGCAGGTGTGCTCTGGTTCTGTCATGTCCTGTCACTTTATGGAGAGGCACTGAATCAGCTGTTGAGCTTAGAGCAACCCTGCAGGTGTGTAGCCAGGCCCAGAAGCTATGTAGAAGCCTGCTATGCAGAGGCAAAGCCACTGTCTGATCACTGTTAGTTGGGGAGCAGGTGTACACTGGTGCTGGAGGGGATCTCCAAGGAGGGCTGCTGGATCAGCTGTTGAGACTGGAGCAAGCCTTCAGGGACACAGCTAGGCCTGGCAGCTCTGTAAGGTCTACTGTAGAAAGGCAATGCCAACCACCTGTTCACTGTTGGTCAGGGAGGAGGTGTACATTAGTGCAGCAGGGCCTGACAGCTCTATGGAGGGCCACTGGATGAGCTACTGAGTTTGGAGCAAGTCTGCAAGGATGCAGCCAGGCTTGGCAGCTCTGTAGAAGCCTACTATGGAAAGGCATAACCACTGCCAAATTGCTTTCAGTCACTAGGCAGGTGTACCATAGTGTAGCAGGGCCTAAAAGCTCTGAGGAGGGCTTCCAGGAGGAGGAAGAGGTACCACTGGACTTGCTTTCTGGCTGTCACTGGCACCTCCAAGCTCAGTAAGCCTAGGAGTGTGCAGGGTGCATGCACACAAATGTGGTGGACTGTAAACTTATTGGCAGCTTTCCCACTGAGTAGGTCTGCCTGTTCTCCTGGGATAAAGGGGGTGCACATGGGTTCAGAGGCTGGGGTATTAGTCTTTCTGTCTGGCATATGCTCCAGGCAGCCAGTGTCATGGTCCTTCCAGCACCTGTGTGAGTATGGTAGAATGAAGGTGAGGCCTCAGGATGGAGGGGGTCAGTTTGCACCCAGGACAGGAGGCACTTTCACAGCAGGTTCAGTTTCAAGATGATGCTGTGCTCTAACCACTTACTTTGGGAGGATAGAATTTGCTCTCCCTGGGCTTCTACTATGAGGCTGTACATCTGCACAAACTCCCAGGTAACTCACTCTCTGAACTGGGTTTGGGGCCTGTGAGGAGTGGGGACTCTCTTATGGCAGAGATTGCTGGAATTTTTGGTGGCAGTGGAAACAGCTGGGGTTTTTCCACCTTACCTTCTCTCCACCTGACAACCAAACAAGTCCATGCAGAGACAGTGAGGCAGAGGCGGGGTGATTTGCTTTGCTCTCTAAGGTGCTACACTGGACTTCTGTGCTTCACAGGGATTTTGTCACTCTCCTCATGCTCTGTAGTGTATTTCTTCAGTCATTTCAGTCAACATATAGTTGTCTATTTGGTGTTTTGGTCTCTTTATGGGGAGGGGAATGAGCACCAGACAATTCTAGTGAACCGTCTTGCTCCACCCTCTCCAACAATACCATCTATTGCTCTGAGCCGCTATTAAAGAAGTGACACAGTGTTAGATTTCCCTTATTACATAAACCTTTTATTCATTTTTAGGCTGTTTTATTGAAATACACAACTGTACATATTTATGGGGCGTATGTGATAATTTGATACATGTTCAAAATGTGTAATGATCAAGTCAGGGTAATTAGGATATCTATCATGTATAAATTTATAATTAATTTTTGTTGGGAATATTATCTTCCTTTCTGGCTATTTTGAAATTTACAATGAATGGTCATTTACTACAGTCACCCTACTATGCTGTCAAACACTAGAACTTCTCTCTTATATGGAATTGTATTTTTGTTCCCATTAAACAACATTTCTTTATCCTCCCCTCCCCACTACCCTTCTCACCTTTGGATAACAACCAGTCTATTCTCAACCTCCATGAGATCAACTTTTTTTTCTCTCTCACATATGAGTAAGAACATGCACTATTTATCTTTCTGTGCCTGGCTTATTTCACATAACATAGCAATAACATGTCCTTCAGGTTCATCCATGTTGCTGCAAATTACAGGATATAATTCTTTTTATGGCTCAATAATATTTCATTGTGGTACAACATTTGTTTAGTCTACATACCTGTTGGTGGATACTTTGGTGGATTCCAAAGCTTCTGTAAAGCTATTGTAAACAGTGCTTCAATAAACCTAGAGATGCAGGTATATCTTCAATAGACTCATTTTCTTTTATTTAAACATATACATAGCAGTGGTATTGATGAATAATAAGGTATTTCTATTTTTAGTTTTTTGAGGAACTTTCATACTGTTTTTTATAATGTCTGTAGCAGTTTACATTCCTACCAACAGTATACAAGCATTCCCCTTTCTTTATATCCTCTCCAGCATTCGTTATTTTTTGTCATGTTAATAATAGCCATTTTAACTGGGGTGACATGATATCTTATTGTGATTTTTATTTGCATTTCCCTTGTTATTAGTGATGATCAGCATTTTTTAATGTACTTGTCCATTTGAACATTTTCTTTTGAGAAATCTCTATTCAGATCAATTGCTCATTTTTAAATTGAATTGTTTTTGTTTTGTTTTGTTTTTCCTTTTGCTGCTGGGTTGAGTTTTTGCTATATTGCAGATATTAATCTGTCATATAAATAGTTTGTAAATATTTTCTCCATTCTGTAGGTTTTCTCTTCATTTTGTTGTTTCCTTTGCTGTGCAGAAGGTTTTTAGTTTGATATAATCTTATTTGTCTATTTTTGCCTGTACTTTTGTGGTTTTACTAAAAAATCATTGTCCAGAACAATGTCCTATAGAGTTTCTCCAATGTTTTCTTCTAGTAGTTTTATACTTCCAAGTCTTACATTTAGTTATTTTATTCATTTTGAGTTGATTTCGGTTTATGGTGTGAATATAGGAGTCTAGTTTTATTATTCTACATGTGGCTAGTGAGTTATGCCAGCACCACTTGTTGAAGAGACTGTTCTTTCTCTAATGTATGCTCTTGGCACATTTATCAAAAATGTGTTGGCTGTAGATGCATGACTTTAATTGCAGGTTTTCTATTCTGTTCCATTGGTCTAAATGTGTTTTTCTGTTTGTTTTGTTTTGTTTTATTTAATGTCAGAACCATGCTGTTTTCGTTAGTATAGCTTTATAGTATATATTGAAGTCAGGCAGTATGATGCCTCCAGCTTTGTTCTTTTTGCTCAGGATTGCTTTGGCTATTCAGAGTCTTCTGGGGTTCCATGTGAAATTATCCTATGTCACTTTTTCTATTTTTGTGAAGAATGTCACTGGTATTTTGATAGAGATTTCATTCAATGTATAGATTACTTTGCATAATATGCACATTTTGGCAATAGTAATTCTATCAATTTATGAACTTGAGATATCTTTCAATATTATTGTGTCCTCTATAATTTCTTTCATCAGTGATTTATAGTTTTTCTTGTACAGATCTTTAATTTCTTTAGATAACTTTATTTCTAGGGTTTTTTTTTCCTATAGCTATTGTAAATGAAATCAATTTCTTAATTTTTTATCAGATTGTTTACAGTTGGCATTTAGAAATGCTACAGATGTTAGTACGTTGATTTTGCATTCTGTGACTTTATGAATTTGTTCATTAGTTCTAAAAAATTTTTGGTGGAGTCTTTGTGTTTTTCTAAATATAAGATAATGTCATCCGCAAACAAGGAAAATTTGACTTATTTCTTTCCAACTAGGATGCCATATATCTGTCTATCACATAATTGCTCAGGCTAGCATTTTCAGTATTATGTTAAATAAAAATGGTGAAAATGGGTATCTGTTGGGTTGCCACATATGGCTTTTATTATTTTGAGCTACATTTCCTCTATTCCTAATTTCTTTCATGTTTTATCATGAAAGAATGTTGAATCTTATCAAATTTTTTTCTACATATATTGAGATGATCATATAATTTTTGTCCTTCATTCTGTTAATGTGGTAAATGACACATTGATTTGTGTATGTTGAACCATCGTACCATCCCTGGGTGTTTTAGTCCGTTTTGTGTTGCTCTAACAGAAATACCTGAGACTGGGGAATTTATAAGGAAAAGAGGTTTATTTGGCTTATGATTCTGGGACAGGTGCATCTGGCATGGACCTCAGACTGCTTCTACTCATGGCAGAAAGTGGCAGGCGGCTGGTGGGTACAAGCAGATCACATGGTGAGGGGAAGCAGGAGAGAGAGAAGCAAGAGAGAGAGAGAAGGTGCTACAGTCTTTTAAAGCAACGAGCTCTCATGGGAACTAATAGAATGAGAACTCACTCGTTAATCCCCCCTTCACCAAGGAGAGCATTATTCCATTCATGAGGGATCTGCCCCCATGACTCAATCAGTTTCCAGCACTGCCACACTGGAGATCAAATTTCCACATGAGTTTTGGAGGGGACAGCACACCCAAACTCCATCACTGGGATAAGTCCTACTTCATCATGGTGTATAATCTTTTTAACATGCTGCTGGATTTGGTTTTCTAGTATTTTGTTCAGGATTTTTGCATGCATATTCATTAGGGATAGTTCCCTGTAGTTTTTTTTGTTGTTGTTCAGTATTTGGTGGTAATGCTCATCTCCTAGAATGAGTTTGAAAGAATGCCCTTCTGAATTTTTTGGAAGAGTTTGGGGGAATGAAGGTATTATTATTATTTTTAAGTTTGGTAAAATTCAGCAGTGAAGTCATCTAGTCCTAGGCTTTTCTTTCTTGGAAAACTTTTTCCTACTGTTTTAATCTGGCTACTTGTTATTGGCCTGTTCAGTTTTTGTATTTCTTCCTGGTCCAATATTGGTGGGTTACATGTAAATGTTTGAGAGTTTATCCATTTCTTCTAAGTTTTCAAATTTTTTGGCGTATAGTTTTTTCATAACAGTCCCTTAATAATCCTTTGTATTTCTAAGGTATCAATTGTAATATTTCACTTTTCCCCTCTGATGTTATTCATTTGGGTCTTCCTTATTTTTTATTTCTTAGTCTAGCTAAATGTTTGTCAGTTTTCTCTGTCTTTTCATACACCAGCTTTTGGTTTGGTTTTGGGGGTTTTCTGTGTGTGTGTGTGTGTGTGTGTGTGTGTTTTAATAGTCCCAATTTATTTTTGCTCTAATCTTTATTATTTTTTTCTACTAATTTGGGGTTTGTTTTTTTTGTTTTGTTTTGTTTTTTGAATTCTTTGAGTTGATTAGATTGTTTATTTGTAGTCTCTCTACTTTTTTGTGCAGGCATTTATTGCTGTAAACTTTCCTCTCAGCAGTGCTTTTGCTGTACCCCATAAGTCTTTATATGTTTTTCCCATTTTTATTTATTCAGAAAAATTTTAAGATTCTTTATTAATTTCTTCATTGGCCCATTGGTGGTTCAGGAGAATGCTGTTTAATTTCCATGTATTTGTAGTTTTCAAAGTGCCTCTTGTCATTTATTTCTAGTTTTATTTCATTGTGGTCATAAAATACCCTTGATATGATTCTGATTCTTTTGAATTTGTTGAGACTTGTATTGTGACCTACCATGGTGAATCCTAGAGAATGTTCCATGCTGATGAAAATGTGTATTCAGCTGTTGGGTGAAATGTTCTCTAAATGTCAGTTAAGTCCATTTTGTCTAGTGTGTAGTTTAACTCTGTTGTTTCTTTGTTGATTCTCTTTCTAAATCATCTGTCCATTGTTAAAAGTTGGTTCTTAAGGTCTCCTACTATTATTGTGTTGCAGTCTATCTTTTTCTTTAGATCTATTAATATATGCTTTATAAATTGGATGCTCTGGTGTAGGTGCATATATATTTATGATTATTATGTTCTCTTCCTGAATTTACCCTTTTGTCATTCTATAATGACCTTTGTCTCTCTTAACAATTTTTTACTTAAAGTCTATTTTGTTTGATATAAGTACAACTACTCCTGCCTTTTCTTTTTTAATTTGCAAATGTAATTATATTTAGGAGTTAGTGCTAACAGTGATTTTTAAATATTGATAGACAATTTAAAAATTATTTATAAAGCACCTACAATGCATTTTAAAATAAAGTTATTATGTAGTTACCGAGCTGGATAAGTATGACATCTGGATTTTGATCTAAACACATTTTTATTTTTCTCTCCCACTGTTCTTTGAACCATTTTCAGCTGGATGAAAAATTTACCATCTTAGCATGCTGTTACTCTTTGGTAATAGCCTTGAAGTCGCTTTAAATCTCAAACACACTTTCCTCTAGAAAATAGACTAGACACTCATTGTCTGTGTAATTTCCTTCATTTCTAATGTAAGAATGTAATGCTATAAATTTCCCTCTCAGCACTCATTTAGCTAAATCCCACAAATTTTGATGTTGCATACTCATTTTCATTCAGTGTTTGAAGATTTTTCTGTTGTCTTTCTGTTGATTCAATTATTGTCAGAGAATATACTCTTTATTTTTTCACTTATTTAAATTGGTTGAAGTTTGGTTTATGACCCAGGATATGGTCGATGTTGATGAGTGCTCTGTGAGCAAGCTCAGTTGTTTAGTGCTATGATTTCTTGGAGGGCTGATTCTTTTATCGTTATGTAATGTTCCTCTTTTCCATAGTAATTTGCTTTGCTCTGAGGTTGACTTTGTCTGATCTTTATATGGTCTTTCCATTTTTTATTAATGTTAGCATATCTTTTCCATTCTTTTAGTTTCAACCAGCTACCTTATTATGTCTGAAGTGAGTTCTTGTAGACATTGTATAGTTGGGTCATACATTTTAACACAGTCTGTCAATCTCTGTCTTTCAATTAATTTAGTCAATTTACATTTAAAGCAATTATTGATATAATAAAGTAGCTTAAATCTGCCACTTTATTATTTATTTTGTCTTGTCTTGTTTGCATTTCTGTTTCTCTCTTTTTGTCTTTCCATGAAGTATTTGAATATTTTTTATATTTTTTCTTGTTTTATTTATAATGTTTTTGAGAGTATCACTTCATATACTTTTCTTGGTGGTTGATGTAGGTATTACAATATGCAAGCACAGCTTATTGCAACGTACTACTATCCAAGTTTTACACTTGTAGTGAAGTACTAAAAGCATCACTAAAAGCTTTCATTTAAATTCTTTACCCTCTCCACTTTTTTATTTTAACTTCTCAATATAAATTGTAGTTGATTTTAATGACCCTTTACCATTCCCCTCCCCCCTTCTCCCCCCTACATCATATCTGTTCACTTGTCTAAAAAAGTTCGAGGAATTGTTATGATCGTTGTGTCTTCTTCCCCCTCATGGTTTTTTGTGTCTATTTATTTATTTTTAGCTCCCACAAATAAGTGAGAACGTGGTATTTCTCTTTCTGTGACTGACTTGTTTCACTTTTTTTGCTGTAAAATTGTTTGAGTTCCTTGTATATTCTGGATATTAATCCTTTGTCTGATGTTTTTTTTTTTGCAAATATATTCACCCACTCTGTTGGTTTTCTTTTCACTCTGTTGATTTTTTCTTTTGCTGTGCAGAAACTTTTTAGTTTGATATAATCCCATTTGTTTGTTTTACCTTTAGTTGCCTGTGTTTTGGTGGTCCTATTCATGAAGTCTGTACCCACTCATACTTCCTGGGGTTTTTCCCCTATGTTTTCTTTAAGGAGTTTTATTGTTTCAGGATGTATATTTAATTCTTTAATCCACTTTGAGTTCATTTTGGCATATGGTGAGAGGTATGGGTCTAATTTCATTGTCCTACATATGAATATCCAGTTTTCCCAGCACCATTTGTTGAAGAGGCAGTCTCTTCCCCAGTGTGTGGACTTGTTGCCTTTGTCAAAGATCAGATAGCTGTAGGTGTGTAGGTTGATTTCTGGTTTCTCTATTCTATTCCATACATCCGTGTGTCTGTTTTATGCCAGTACCATGCTGTTTAGATTATTATAGCTTTGTAATATAGTTTAAAGTCAGATAGTGTTATGCCTCCACATTTTTTGTTATTCCATATAAATGTCTGGATAGTTTTTTCCATTTCTGAGAAAAAGTCATTGGAATTTTGATGGGGATTGCATTGAATCTGTAGATCACTTTGGGTAATATGGACATTTTCGCAATGTTAGTTCTTCCAATCCAAGAGCATGGGATATCTTTCCATCTTCTTGTGTCCTCTTTAGTTTCTCTCAACAGTGGTTTGTAGTTCTCTTCACAGAGATTTTTCACATCCTTGGTTAACTCTATTCCTAAGTATTTTATTTTTTTGATGGCTATTGTAAATGGGCTAGCTTTCTTGATTTCTTTTTCTGTGTGTTCACTGTTGGAGTATAGAAATACTACTGATTTTTGTGTGTTGATTTTGTATCCTGCTACTTTGCTGAAATCATCTATCAACTCTAGGAGTTATTTTTTAGAGGCTTTAGGCTGTTCGATGTATAGGATCGTATCATCTGCAAACAGGGACAGTTTGACTTCATCTTTTCCAGTCTGGATGCCCTTTATTTCTTTCTCTTCTCTGATTGCTCTGCCTCGTACTTCCAACACTATGTGGTGAGAGTGGGCATCCTTGTCTATTTCCTATTCTTAATAACCATTCAGGATAGGTAGGTTGAAACGAAAATCTTAACATCCATTCAAGATGATATTGGCAGTGGGCTTATCACATATGGCTTTAATTGTGTTGAGATACATTCCATCCATACCTAACTTGTAGAGAATCTTTATCATGAAAGAATGTTGAATTTTGTCAAATGCTTTTTCAGCATCTATAGAGATGATCATATGGTTTTTGTCTTTGCTTTTATTTATGTAGTGTATCAAATTTATTGATTTGTGTGTGTTGAACCAACCTTGCATCCCTGGGATGAATCCCACTTGATCGTGGTGGATAATTTTGTGTATGTGTTGCTCTATTCTGTTAGCTAGTATTTTGTTGAAGATTTTTGCATCTCTATTCATCAATGATATTGGCCTGTAGTTTTCTATTTTTTATATATCTTTGTCTGTTTTTAGTTTCAGGGTGTTGTTTGCCTCATAGAACGAGTTTGGGAGAATGGCCTCTGTTTCAATCTTTTTGAACAGTTTGTAGAGAACTAGTATCAGTTCCTCTTTGAAGGCTTGGTAGAACTCTGCAGTGAACCTGTCTGGTCCTGGGCTTTTCTTTGTTGGGAGACTTCTGATAAGAGCTTCAATCACTTTTATTGTTATTGGTCTGTTCAGATTTTCTATATCTTCTTGTCTCAGTTTTGGTAGTTGTATGTATCCAGAAATTTATCCATTTCCTCCAGATTTTCACATTTTTTTGGCATATAGTTGCTTATACTAGTCTCTGATGATTTCTTGTATTTCTGAGGTATCAGTTGTAATATCACCTTTTTCATTTCTAATTTTTGTTATTTGGGTCTTCTCTCTTATTTTCTTAGTTAGCCATGCTAAGGGTTTGTCCATTTTATTTATCTTTTCAAAAAACCAACTTTTGGTTTCATTGATATTTTGTATTGTCTTTCAGGTTTCTACTTCATTTAGCACTGCTCTGATCTTAATTATTTCTTTCCATCTGCTAACTTTGGGTTTGGATTGTTCTTGTTTTTCTAGATCTTTAAGGTGAAGTGTTACATTGTTTATTTGCAATCTTTCCATTCTTCTGAAGTAAGCATCTAATGTGATAAATTTCCCCCTTAGTACTGCTTTTGCAGTATCCCACAGGTATTGGTATGATGTGTCTTATTTCCATTAGTTTCAAGAAATTTTTTGATTTCCTGTTTAATTTTTTTCTTGGACCCATATTTCATTAAGTAGAATGTTGTTTAATTTCCATATATTTGTATAGTTTCCAGAGTTTCATTTGTTATTGATTTCTCATTTTAGTCCATTGTGATCTGAAAAAATACATGGTATAATTCCAATTTTTTTGAATTTGTTGAGACTTGCTTTGTGATCTAACATGTGGTCTGTCCTGGAGAATGTTCCATGGGCTGATGAGAAGAATGAATAGGCTGAGGTTGTTGGGTGGAATATTCTGTAGATATCTGCCAAATCCAATTGGTCTAAAGTGTTGTTTAGATCTTGTGTTTCTCTATTCATTTTTTGCCTTGATAATCTGTCCAATGTTGAGAGTGGGGTGTTCAGGTCCCCTGCTATTATGGTGTTAGTGTCTGTCTTATTCTTTATATCTAATAGTGTTGGCTTTATAAATCTGGCTGTTCCAACACCATTGAGTGTATATATGTTTATTATTGTTATGTCTTCTTAATGGATAGTTCCTTTTATCATTATATAGTGGCCTTCTTTATTGCTTTTTAGGGTTTTGCTTTAAAGTCTATTTTATCTGGTTTAAGAATAGCTACTCCAGCTCATTTTTCATTTCTATTTGCATGATATATCTTTTTCCATCTTTTCACTCTTAGTTTATGTGTGTCTTTACAGGTCAGGTGAGTCTCTTGAAGGCAGCAAATTGTTGGGTCCATATTTTTAATCCTGTCAGTTATTCTGTGTCTTTTGAGTGGGGAATTTAATCCCTTTACATTTAATGTTATTATTGAAAGGTGTTGATTTACTCCTATCATTTTATTGATTTTTGTTTAGATGTTTTAAATACTTTTTGTTCCTTTCTTCCTAATGTTCTGTTTGTCTTCTCTATTTGTTGGTTTCTTGGGGTGGTAGATAAACTGTTTTTTCTTTATTGTTAGCATTTTGCTTTGCTGGTAGATTTGGTACTTTCTTGAGTATTCATGGCAAGTGATGGTTGTTTTTGAGGTATCAAACCCAGTACTTCCTTGAAAATTTCTTGTAAGGCTGGTCATGTGGTAGTGAACTCCCACAGTTTTTGTTTGTCTCAGATATATACTATTTGACCTTTATTTCAGAAGGATAGCCTTGATGGGTAAAGTATTCTCAGCTGGCAATTTTTGTCCTTTAGTATTTTGCATATATCCTCCCATTCTTTTCTGGCTTTTAGGGTTTCTGATGAAAAGTCTGATGTTATTCTGATTGAGTCTCCCTTATAGGTGACTTGCTGCTTCTCTCTTGAAGCTTTTAAGATTCTCTTTCTTTGAGTTTTGCCAGTTTGACTATCACATGTCTTTGAGAGCACTTTTTTGGGTTGAATATTTTATGGGATCTTCGGGTTTCCTGAATCTAAAGATCTGTGACTTTCCCTATAACTAGGAAGTTTTCTGCTATTATTTCATTGAATATGCTTTCAATGCCATTTGCTTTTTCCTCCCCTTCTGGAATACCCATGATTCATATATTTGAGTGCTTAAGGTTGTCTATCATCGCTCTTAAATTTTCTTCAACTTTTTAAATTCTTTTTTCTTTTCTCTGGTCTGCCTGTGTTAATTCAAACAGCCTGTCTTCAAGGTAATAAATTCTCTCTTCTGCTTCTTCTAGCCTGCTGGCTTGACCCTCTGTTGTGTTTTTTATTTCATTGAATGAATCCTTCAGCTCCCCAAGCTCAGCTACATTCTTTTTCAAGGCATTGATTTCTTTGTACATTTCTTCTTTCAGATCCTGTATATTTTTTTCTCATTTCATTGTGTTGTCTGAGTTTCCTTGTTTCTCATTTAGTTTCCTTAGAATTGTTGTTCTAAATTCCTTATCAGTCATTTAAAGACTTCCTATTCTACAGGATCTAGAGCTTGAGAGTTATTATTTTCCTTTGGTGATGTACTTCCTCGATTTTTCATATTTCTGTTATCTTTCCTTTGGTGTTTTGTCATTGTGACAGGGGGTATCACAGTCCATTCATTTCACCCTAATGTCTGGCTTGGATCCTGAAGGGACTGCTAATTATGGGCAGCAGGAACTAGCCTGGGCTGGGGGTCCCACAATGCCTGTCTTTTCCAGTGTGGCTGTCTCAGGGCATGTGAGCCCAGAGGCTCTTAAGTCTCTGATCAGCAGGGACCAACCTGGGCTGGAGGTCCCACAGCGCCTTCCTTTTTTGGCTTGGCTGTCTTGGGGTGTGTGGGCCCCAGGGCTCTTAAGTCTCTCTAAGTGGTGGGAACAGACCTGGGCTGAAGGTCCCATGGTGCCTGCCTTTTCTGGCTTGGCTGTCTTGGGTGTGTGGGTCCCGTGGCTCTCAGGTCTCTCTGGGTGGTCAACAGTGTCCTGGACTGGGGTCCCATGGCACGTGGCTCCTGCCTGTTTTGGCACAGTTTTCACATCTCCTGTTGTTGCTTTATAATAGCTACAAGCTGATTGCTTTGTGGGAGAGAGTGACACTGGGAACCATCTACTCCACCATCTTGATCAGACCTCCCCATCTCTTCGCTTTTGTTCTGTATGTGTTTTTGTAGGTGAGATGAGTTTCATCTAGGTGGCATATAGTTGGGTATATATTATTATTATTATTATTATTATTATTATTATTATTATTATTATTATTATTATTATTAAATTCAGCCACTCTTTGTCCTTTAATGGGATACTTAGTACATTTACATTCAATGCTACTATTGATAAGTAAGGACTTACTATTGCCATTATGTTACTTGTTTTCTGGTTTTTTTAACTTTGTTTGCTCACTCTTTCTTTCTTTCTTCCTTTGGAGAAAGAATAGGGTAGGGGTTGGGACAGAGGCAGATGGGATGTACAGAGGCTAGTTGGTGGTCTCTACCAATGTGATAACATACTCATATGTTATTTTAAGTTTGCAAAAGTAGGATTTTTAAATTGCAAATGTTTACAACCACTGTCTGCACCCCCAACTTATGCCCTCTGCAAGGTAGCCTACCTGCAGCTAGAGACAAGTGGGGGCTCTGACTATGGGGAAGGTATGTTGAAGGATGAATTTAAATTTGGTTTGCTGGTATGTATTTATGAGATTCAGAGTCTCTTCCAGCTAGAGTCAAATAATTTATTGTGCTCTAGAGAATAAATGATTTCCAAAAAGAAATCTACCACTCATTGTGAAAGCTTGCCCAGGTGTTGTGACACAAAGAGAGATGGGTAGGAGTTATATCAATGTGATGCACCCTACAGTGCCCAAAATGGGTTGCATGTAGGTAATGGAGAAGAAACAATGTTTGACAATTACAGAGCCAGGAGCTAGTTCTGGGAAATATCTTTCAAATATTATAGGTCATATATGAAAGAAATTTGACAGATGTCTCCCCAAATTTGACAGCAATTCTAAAAATTCACAGTTGTTGATAATGAGTTATGAAACTAAAAGCAACCTTTTGTGATCAAACCAAGCACATTGGGTGCATTCTCCCAATGTGCAGCAGCTAAAGTTAAAATGCTGACACCAAGTTGCAGAGAGGAAAATTAAGCTTCTTCTTCTTCTTCTTCTTTTGGTGGCTGGCCAGTACAGAGACATGAACTCTTGACCTTGGTGTTATAACATCATGCTCCAACCAACTGAGCTAACTGGCCAGCCTGAAACTAAGCTTTAATTACAAGGCTCAGTAACAGAGATCAGGTGGCTAATGCTCAGAAAAATCCTGATGTTCCAGAAAGTTTACAGGCAATGATTTTTAAAGGAAAGTGTTGGGGGTTGGGGAGGGGCTATGTGAGTAGCTAGTGGATGATTCTGACTGGTTGAGTCTCCAAGGACAAAGAAGCAGGATCTCTGGGAACAAAGAAGCAACTTTTGGTTTCTGCTGTCACTCATCCACCTCTTATCAATCTATTTCTTCTGACAGTTTACCTCTGATCAGCACATTCCAAAGGCTGGGAAACTTCTGGGTTTTGTCTCTGAAAGGACATTTCAAGGGTATGTGTAAACAAAGTGTGTCTTTATCCCAGAACATAGTGATTCTGTTTTATGACTCTCCTTATCACTTAGATTAACATCCCATTCTGCCCAGCTGCCTCATTTTACTGCACTTTTTAATTGCTCTTTGTAAATTTTAACTCCCTAATTGGAGAGTACTGTTCCTAGAACCTAAATCATTCTTAGCTTGAGGGACCAAGGCCACAGCTTGCTTTTATAAAACTTTGGGGGGATTCTTCTGAATGGGGTTCCCACTCAGTTTCACTTTATTAACTATTCATTCCTTTTCAGAGAAGTATGCTAGAATAAATATTGGATTCTCCCCACTGTCAGGCAAGGGCTCAGACCCTTCAAACCTGTTGTCCAGACTGGATCACAGACCCCTTATATATAGGTTGCAAGCCAAGTAATTGGAAAAGATCCCAGGAGCCATTGACAGAGTTGACCTGATGATTCCAAGATGAGCTCAGTCCTCACCTTCCTCAGCAGCAGCAGCAGCAGCTTGTGGCAGATCCCGCAGCAGTAGTAGTGGCCTCCTGGAGAATCCCAGGGGCCCTGGCAGAAAGAGCTTGCAGCCACAGCTTCTAGCAGCAGTAGCAGCCTCCCTGTGACCCCCCAAGGGCATCCAAGGGGTGAAAGTCACTGTGGATCAGAGCTATTCATCCTTTATACTCAAGTCCGGTAACCCAGGACACCTGGGTGCAAGTCAGACAACCAAAGAACACCTGAGCACACACAGACAATTACATTAGACAATAACCAAGAAACACCTGGGCGCATGTGCATATATACATCAAATGCTCAGCAAGATTCTGAACATCTTGGGGATGCTGACCATTCACCTTCACTTTCCCTATACTCCACCCTACCTCCCAACCATTAGAAGTCATAGGAAACTCCACTTGAAACCACTAAGGAAGAATTTGGTTGCCCTAAAACTTCTCTGGTGTGGCCTTGGAGAAATAAATGGAATAGCAGAAGGGACTGGGAAGAAGTCTACAGAAGTGGATTGGAGGGACAATGAGGGGAAGAGACAGCCAAGATTTGGAGAACATAAAGCATGTCTTTGGATTCATAAATATACTTGGGATTGGAAATAAACAGCTCATATTCCCAGCATTGGGAAAATGGTCAGGGCCCCTCAGATGTTCAGAATCTTGCCAAGCATTTGATGTAAATATGCATACATGCTCAGGTGTTCCTTGGCTATTGACTAATGTAATCATGCATGTGCACCCAGGTGTCCTAGGTTATGGACTTAATTATAAAGGATGAGTGGCTCTGATCAACAGGGCCCCCCTGCCGGATGTCCCACAGGGAGACCACTACTGCTGCTGAAGGCTGTTGTTGCTGCTTCTGCTGCTGCTATGACTACTGCTGCTACTGAGAATACTGCTGCTGCTGAGGACTGAGCTCATGTCATCTGCCAATGGCGCCCAGGATCTTTCCCAATAACCTAGTGTGGACCTGCATGTGAGGGGTCTGGTGTCCCAGCCTGGCATGTGAGAGGTCTGGTGACCCAGCCAGGCATGTGAGAGGTTTGTGACCCAGTCTGTACAGAAGGCTTGAAGGGTCTGAGCCCTGGCACTGACAATATAGTGAAAACTTAGTATAATGAAATGTTTTGGCTTTAGTTATGAAATGCTTAGCCATACAATTAGTGTAGCTATTGCCTCAACTCAACAACTGGCATTGTCATGTAGCTCTACAAGTGGCATAATCGTGGCAGGATTCTGGGCAGGTAAAATAGCCTGGCAATTGGCATTGTGGGTAGGATACCAAGCAGGTAAAGGAGCTGAAAGAACGACAGGACCCGAGCTGACAGTTCACCGGAGAAGTTCCGCTTTATTTGAGGGTGAAGCATACATTTATAGAGAGCTGAGTTCTGGGAGAGGGTGGTTAGTATGCGGGGCAGTGGCTGATTGGTCAGAAGGGCAGGTGATGATTTTGATAGGCCATACTTTGGCGCCGGCGGGAATGTTAGGACATGGAAGAGAAGCCGGAAAGGCACCATGTTTTAGGGAATGTCTCCTTTGGGGTTTTATGGGGCCCTACATTTCTCCCTTTTTCCTCTATTAGGGGGTAAGGTCGTCGAGGTCTTTGAGCTACTTCCTGCTGGAGAGGGGCATTGAGGGAGGAGGAACAGGGAGGAGAAGGAAGCCCTTTATTATACCCCAAAGGAAAGTGGTAAATAGGGTGATTTCAAGGGGGGAGAAATCCATGAAGGTCCCTTGGAGCCATAAGTCGGCCATCTGCTGTGTCCAGTGGGTGTAAGAGGTTGCGGGAGGGATCATCCAGGCATCTGCAGCTATGGTGGTTAGGAACAAACGCCATCGGTGACTTTCAGTGCATCAGGAATTCTGCAGAGGAGTGAGAGGGGTCCTCCGTGGCCAACAGCTGGTAATTTCTAAGTAAAAGCTGGTTAAAAGGCTTGGAATGCAGGGTAAAAAGAGGCAGGCTATTAAAATAATACTTAGAGGTCCTATGACAGGCCATACCCAGGTTAGGAGAGGATTTTGGAGAAAGGAAGAAAATTGGTTAGAGTTGGACGTGACTCAGAGGCTAGAGGCCAGATCGGTGAGTTTTATGATGTTAGTTTCAACTAGGCCTGATTCATAATAACAACATTCCTCTCCGAGGAAGATGCATGTGCCTCCCTTTTCAGTGGTGAGAAGGTCTAGTGCTCTGCGGTTTTGGAG
>NW_007732309.1:25606-25902 GCF_000696425.1 Galeopterus variegatus | reverse complement strand
GTTCAGGCAGGAAGGAGAGAGGAAGGTAGGGAGGTGGAGAAGAGAGAATCCTTTGGCCGGTAGGAAGGAAAGACACAAATATAGAGGGTGTCCCCACTATAATGTGCCAGTTCCGGAGGTTCAGAGACGAACCAGGAGGGAGGAAGGTATAAGTCGTCACTTAACCTTCCATCACCTCGGCAAGGGCGAGTGCCCGGAGGCTTGAAGGAACCCGGCGCCGGGATTTTCGGGAGCCCTGGGCTCGGAGAAACAGAAACAGTAAATTGAAAGAGAAAGTGAGAGAATGGGAGCTTCGC
>NW_007732309.1:2440-24606 GCF_000696425.1 Galeopterus variegatus | reverse complement strand
GGTCTGGTGTGATGAGGGAGTATTTAGGGGTCCACTGAGGCCCTGAAGGCTGTAGTGGGGCGTACTGCCCCTGTTAGGGCTGGACGCCAGAGGGGTAGTCCTAGTTTAAAATGGCACCTCTAAAGGGAGACTTACGTTTGGATGAGCCGGTGGTGGATGCGGAAAGCCAGCGCTGGAGAAAATGGATGAGGGCGAAGCGTCAGCAGTGGGAACTGCCGAGAGAGTGAAGGAGGTCCGAGAAGGAGTCCCCTGGGGTAAGGGGTGAGCTCCTCCCAGGTTTTGGCACCAATGAAAGAATGACAGGACCCGAGCTGACAGTTCACCGGAGAAGTTCTGCTTTATTTGAGGGTGAAGCATACATTTATAGAGAGCTGAGTTCCGGGAGAGGGTGGTTAGTACACGGGGTGGTGGCTGATTGGTCGGAAGGGCGGGTGATGATTTTGGTAGGCCATACTTTGTTGCTGGCAGGAATGTTAGGACCCAGAAGAGAAGCTGGAAAGGCTCCATGTTTTAGGGAATGTCTCCTTTGGGGTTTTATGGGGCCCTACAGGAGCCACTAACCCCTGGGGAGGAGGAGGGAATGTGGCTACCCTTGGGTATGTGGTGCCCAGTGGCTGCTTTCCTGTTGAATGGGGTCTGGCTGTTGATTGCTGTACTGCGAGCCAACATGGACCAGAAACCCCATGAAGCGTCACAGTTTTGAGACTTGCAGCAGAAAGCAGACAGGTTGGAAGTGAGAATACATACCCTGGAGGCCAGTGTACAGCAACAGATCACTCCTACTTCTGACACTGATGCTGGGATGATGATGAACTTGATGGTGAGTTGGGGGAGATAGTGCATCTCCTGAAACAACCTGCTGCTCATCAGAAAGTGAAGCACCAGCAGCCTATGGGACCAGGCAGGCTAGTAGGCAACCCACAGGTCACCCAATTTACTAACTATGTCCCATATACCCAGGCCAAATTGATTGGCTTGGGGAAACAAAATGGCAGAAACAGGGAGAGCCCCTGGCTGCTGCAGCTATGGGATCTAGGGGTGGATAGTGTAACATGCTCTGGAGACAATGTAGTAAATGCATGTTACATTTGTCTGAAGGCAAATGGCTAGAAGGGTGCCACTTAAACCCGATGGCTCGACAGGTGCTGTATAAACCCGAGAAGAGTGCCGATGCAAGTGGGCATATGACCCAAGGATGGGGGCCACTGAAGAATTTCAAGTGTTTTCACCTGGTGAAAAGGTGGGAAAGTTAGCCTCCATTACTACATGCATGTCTCTGTGGGTGGCAACGGTTACAGAGTAGCTGCAGATATGCACAGGGGCAGCTACTCCTTGATGAAATGGGAGAATGCGGTTGTTTTAACTGTGTGGGCAAATGCTGCAGAAATGCACAAGACTGTGACTGAATGGCGAATGTATGCTGAGCTGATTCAAGTAATTCAGGAGCTAAGGATGGGGCAGCTAGATGCTAATAGCCAAGACAATGGTAGAGAGGCCCTGAGGGCATTTCAGAAGTTTGGAAGAGTGCCCCTCCCATCACACACCTGGAAGCCTAAGAGAACTGAGTTTCTCTGGAGGACAGACCTGGGGTGCCACTGCCCTCAGGAACCTGCTCCCTGCATACCAGCTGCTCTGGCTGGAGCAACCAAGCCTCAAGCAGCCCCAAGTGTGGTTCAGGCAGGAGCTCTGGAGAGCCCAAGCTGGAAACCTTGGTGTTCATGTTGTGTTAAGTTTGCAGGCCAGCAGAATGTGAGAGCAGTGAAGGCGTGGCAGCCTCCACCCAGATTGCAGAAGATGTATGAAAAAGCCTGAGGACTGAGTCAGAGGCCTGCTGCAGGGGTGGAGCTGCTGTGGAGGTCATCTATGGAGCATTGTGGAGCAGAAAAGTGGGGTAAGAGCCCCCACAGAGAACCCCCACTAAGGAAATGTCTAGTGGAGCCAGGATGGCAGGACTGCCACCAGCAGCCCAGAGCTGTGGGGCTGCTGGCAATGTGCAGGACCAGCCTGGAAAAGCTGCAGGCACCAGGGCAGCTCCATGGGATGTACCTGGCAGAGCTGTAGGAGCAAGGATGCCTGATGCTTTGCAGGCCCAGAGGCTCCAATGTGCTTAATGTCTGCCCTGTTGGGTTTGGGATTTGTTTGGGACCTGTTTTTCCTTTCTATTCCTCACTTCTAGAATGGGAATGTGTACCCAATGTCTGTCCCACTATTTCTTGGAAGTA
Organism: Galeopterus variegatus; assembly: GCF_000696425.1. Classification (NCBI taxonomy): domain Eukaryota; kingdom Metazoa; phylum Chordata; class Mammalia; order Dermoptera; family Cynocephalidae; genus Galeopterus; species Galeopterus variegatus. The sequence continues at coordinate 22,384 of NW_007732309.1, read as the reverse complement.
GACAAATTTTTTTTTTCTTTTTTACAGGTACACAGCTGAAAGGAGTTTTGCTTTTGTCTCAGACGAGACTTTGGACTTTTGAGTTGGTGTTGGAACAAGCTAAAGACTGTCAGGACTGTTGGGATGGAATAGGATATGTAAATGCAAGGGTCAGTTATCCTCACTAAGGGAACATCACAGAAGATTCTGAACATGTAGATTGTACAGGAAAGGACCCTGAAGAGGTGGATTGTTGGGAAAATATGGGAAAATGGTCAGGGCCCCTCAGATGTTCAGAATCTTGCTGAGCACTTGATGTAACTATGCACGTGTGCCCAGGTGTTCCTTGGCTATTGACTACTGTATTTGCCCATGTGCACCCAGGTGTCCAGGGTTATGGACTTAAGCATGAAGGATGAGTGGCTCTGATGAACAAGGCCCCCCACCCCTGGGATGTCCCCGGGGGGGCACAGGGAGGCCACTACTGCTGCTGAAGGCTATTGTTTCAAGCTGTTGCTGCCAGGGTCCCCAGCACCCTCTGAGGGGCCGCTGCTGCTGCTACTACTTCTACTACTACCGCTGCTACTGCTGCTGCTGCTGCTGCTGCTGAGGACTGATCTTGTGCCATCTGCCAATGGCTCCTGGGATCTTTCCCAATTACCTAGTGTGGACCTGCATGTGAGGGCTCTGTGATCCAGTCTCTACAGAAGGTTTGAAGGGTCTGGCATAGTCGTGTAGCTTTACACCCAAGATAGGGGTTCAGTTTATTCTTATTAAACTAGTAAACCAGTGTGTACCTCAGAGGGCTGAAAAATATGGGTGACTTTGGATAACTGATAAAGAGATCATAAGAAATGCCTATTTAAAAAAAGAATACATAGAATTAAGTGAAATGTTAACACTCTAGGGACTGAGATTATGGGTCATTTCTTCTCTAATTTTCTACTTTTATTTAACTAATACCTCATTTTCAACATTAAAACATTGCAATTAAGTAGGGAGAAAATATTTGGTTCAAAAATACAGAAAATCTAGGAAAGATACTTTGATCCATCAGTTAATGCGACCAAAGACAACCAGCTTGAAGAGATAACAAGAAACAGCTTGAAGCTTGGAGCTATACAGGGAATAAACAAAATGGGAAAGAACCAACTTAGAAACTAAGGACAATGTACATTTAATTAAAGCCCACAGGAGCTAATTGACTCAAAAAGCACAAACAAGCCATGGCTCTAGAGAAATGGCACAAACAAGAATCAGTAAGTAACTGTGCATCCAGCCTCACACCTTCCCCTTGGCACAGGAGGCTCCACACCTGAATGCCTCCCTCTCCACCTGTGCCCCTGACCTACTCCACACCTTCAAGCATTAGAACAATGGGCTGCTGTGGCTGTTCTGGAGCTGTAAGTCCAGTTGTGGGGGCTGTGGCTTCAGCTGTGGGGGTTGTGGCTCCAGCTCTAAGTCGGGGGACTAGTCATGACACCCATTAGAGGGCTAGTACAAGAAGGACATAATAAAGTGTGCTGATTCTTGACCTGCTGGGCAGACCTAGCACTGTGCACAATACCTGTCACACCTAGCAAGGGGGCCATCTCTCTGCCCTGTATCCTCTGCCTTCTTTCCTTCTGCACCCCGAAGTCAGCCCCAGGTGGAAACAGCAAAGATTGGGAAGCACCTCCAACCACTCTGATGCCAGCCTTGTGCCCTGGGGGTGACAGTGACAAAGACCTGTGTGCACATGTGGATGGAGCAGCCAGGCCTGGCCAGAGAAGCAGCATAGGCACCCACACATGTGTTCACACACATACACATACATGCTCACATGCATAAACACATGTGTACCCACACATGTTGATAGAGTTTGAACATGTTATCCCCCACAAAACTCATGGAAATCTGATCCCCAACTTGTTGGGAGCTGTTTGAGTCATGGGGTTGGGTCCCTCATGAATGGATTAATGCTCTCCCGGGGTGGAGGGGTGTTGTGAGTGAGTTCTCATGAGAGCTGGTTGTTTAAAAGACGCTGGCACCTCCTCTCTTTCTTCCTCTCATCATGTGGTCTGCTTATACCCGCCGGCTCCCTGCCACTTTCGGCCATGAGCAGAAACAACCTGAGGCCCGTGCCAGATGCAGCTGTCCCAGAATTGTAAGCCAAATAAACCTCTTTTTTTCATAAATTACCCAGTCTCAGGTATTCCATTATAGCAACACAAAATGGACTAATACACATGTTGACAATTCACGGGTTTGAGGACACTGAATCTGAGCCCTGCTGACCCACAGAGAGTGCCATTGTGATGGAGAGATGAAACCTCATGATGTCACTGTTGCTGAGTACCCGCCTGCCTCTGTGCTCGGGAGCAGCCAACGGCTCTCTGGAGTCTGTGAACTCTTTGGGTGGGTCCCTTTTCTAGGTGACTGGTGCAGCTTGGCACAGATGACTGATCAGATTCGGGTGAGTATGACCTGCTCTCTTTTCCTTATGATTTGGGAACAGTCACTACCAAATGGGCAGCCCGGGCCTCTGAGTAGTTGTTGAGGGTAATGCCCACTGAGCACTCACTGGGTACCTGTTCTGGGCAGACTGTGTATACAGTTGTCTCATTCATCCTTATAGAGACTTTTTTTTTTTTTTTTTGGTGACCGGTAAGGGGATCATAACCCTTGGCTTGGTGTCACCTGCACTGCGCTCAGCCAGTGATCACACCAGCCATTCCTATATAGGATCCGAACCCACGGCCTTGGTGCTCCCAGTGCCACTGCACTCCCAGTGCCACACTCTCTCGAGAGAGCCACAGGGTCAGCCCCTCATAGAGACATCTAATGTGCCCATCTGATAGGTGAGAAGCCTAATGTCAGTGGGGAGGTAACTGGGCCAGGGACTCGAGGTAATGCTGGGCTGTACTCATAGCCCTGTCTTTGCCATATTAGATGCAACTCCCTTCCCTAGATTTAGGATCTGCCCAAGATTCTGGACCTCATGGGGTAGAGCCTGCGCCTAGAATAGCCTTCATAATGGGGATACTATGTATTGAAAGATGGCGCACATGAAGGGGTGACCTTGGTTCAAGTCTTTGCTCGGAAATGCCTCCCCCCACCCCCAGCAGGTGTCTGGTCTCCTCTGACTCAGGTGTGGTCACATTGGACCACAGAGATGGGGTCCCCAGGATGGAGTTAGGTGGAAAGCCCTCTTTCCTGGGGCAGTAGTGGAAAATGAAGGAATTCCCAAGAAATGCCCTGTGAAAGACAAGTGTCCGCCCCATGGGCCAGGACTGGGAAACAAGGGCTCACTCTGCACCACTCTCTCTGTTCCATCCTCTAGAGGCATCATCCTCCCTTGGCCCCAAGTGTGTCCCCAGGTAACACAGTCCCTCTGGGTAATCTCTAGGACCATGTCCCCTGAGCTCACTGGTTCCTTCTCTATCACCAAAGAAAAAATGAAGCTCAGAATTGAATTCCGGGCTCAGCAAGCTCAGAATTGTGAAATCTGTTGTGAAAACTTCCAGCCTAAGCCATGGCCTCAAAAAACAGAGGCTGCTTTGGAGTCAAATAGATCATCCTTTTCCTCAAACCAAACACCTTTCACTTTGGCTGGTGTTATGCTTTAATAAGCTGATTCACTGGTCACAGGTAGTTAAGACTGAAGTAAAATACAGCAGTCATGACATTTATTTTTTTCTGTAGAGAACTGGGCATCTGCATGGTCCATGAATAGTTCCACAAAGCTGATAGTATAGAGACCTCTGGTCTCCAAACTCCATTCTGCTTCCTGGTGCCCAGAGTAGCCCGTCAAGGGCTCTTCACACTTAGCATATAGACACCATTTGTCCTGCTGGAGCAGGTGTGTGCCTGTCTTTAGGTCCTTGGGGACAATGGGCCTCAAGTCCTTCTCTTCCTCAAGTCTTTGGGCAGGAGCCCAACAGTGGCCAGGGTCAGGGACCCCAGAGACTCTGCAGGGGGAGGGGAACCAGATCTGTACACTTTGCCCTGGGGGTAGTGGCTCTGGTAGCTGGAATATGGCAGCCCTAACAGAAGCAGTTTGGCATGTTCTCTGAAGCTTTGGGGTACAGTATAATCTGGATTATTTTTGACTGCAGGTTTAACATAAAGAAGGGCAGGGAACCCTTGCTGGCCCAGGAGCAAAAGAACATCATCATGAAGTATGAGCAAGTACTGATCAGGCTGCTCCCTTGAGGCTGGTGAGTCCTGGTCTCTACCATTGTGCCTGTGGTCGGAAGGTCCTGGGTTCCCTTGGGACATAGATGGGTACCCCACACCCTGCATGCCCCTGCCCATCAGCATGGGCTCCTCATTCCAGGACCTGTCTGGATTGTAGGCCCACCGAGCCAGGGCACCAGAGAAAACTTGGGATGAAGAGTTTTCAGTTTACAAAGTCACCGACCACCTCAGCTTTCTTCAGTGAGTTCTCTGGCACCTCCAGTCTCATCTCAGGGTTGGGACTTATTTTTGGAAACACCTGTATGAGGCAGGACATATCTCCCAGGCTTGATCCAACCTCCTTCCCAGGGTTGAGACTTGAGTCTGGCTCCCCTTGAGGTCCAATTCCTGCTCAGCATTAAGACAGAGCTAAGTGGCCCATCTATGGAACTCTGGATAGTGGTTCTTGACAAAGTGGGGGCTGAGCCAGGCCCTTGGGCACTCGGTACTGGGGTCTGCATGTCTGCACAAGGAGAGAAGGCAGCCTGAGGCTCAGGCCCTGTCTCCAGAAGACAGCTCAGCTCAGCAGGGTGAGGCCACAGGGCAAGAAAGCACATGGCCCAGCCTGTGGGTGGCTGTTTAACAGGTCTCCCAGGGCTCAGAGGGTCCCAGCTGAGCAGCATCACAGAGGGGCACAAGGGTAAGTGAGGGGTGTGGGCATAGAATGGGATGAGGGCCAGGGACTCAGCCTGGGAACTTAGGGAAAGACCATGGAGGCAGGCAGAGCTTGCAGCTGAAGGTGATGGGGCTGGGAGGAAATTTGGGGCCTGTTGGAGATGAGCCCAAACTGGTCTGTTCACATAGTGGTCATAGGATGTAGAGAGGGGAGGACAATGGAAGAGATGGGCTGCGGTTGACCAGGTGGGTTAGAGATTCAGGGATGCATGTTGATGGAGCAGGCCTGTGGTGGGGCTGAAGGTGCTAGGAGAGAACACACTGGATGTGGTGGGGCTGGGGCAGAATGTTGTGAGATGGACAGTCACATTCCCTATGCTGTGCTGTGGCCCCTGCAGTAAAACAGAGGAGGCTACAGGGCTGAGCCCCAAAAGGCATCTGAGGCTGGAGATGTGGTCATGGGTGATCCCGGCCACCTGCAAGGCCCTCAGTCACTGCTCACTGCTCAATGGCATCTCCCCAGCAGTGCTCAGCAGCCCAGTTAGAAACTAGATAAGGCAGAGTTTGGACTGATCCGGGTGTGGCAGGGACTGGGGAGTGTGTCATGCTCAGAAATTCTGACAGGACAAGGGTAAAACAAGGGCCAGAGTGGCTGAGGAGATGGTACAGGCTCTGGGGCCTAAAAAAGTGAGGTGAAGTTGGGAAAACCGGTCGGGTCAGCAGCCGGAATGAACACAGAGGCAGTTGGATGCAGGATGGTCACAGAGGCAGGGAGCATCACGTGTGACAGCTCCAGGGAGCACCCTTATTGCACTGGGAAGTTTTCAGGCCAGGACCCCTAGGCCCCAGCTGGGTGATAGGGTCATTTGCCAGGGGGCTGCTGTCAAATCTCAGTCCACCCACCCCTAGGCAGCACCATCCCGTCTCCGTATTGGACTTTCTCGGGTCCTGCGGAGGGTGCTGCCTGCAGCCCAGTAGGGGCACCTGGATTGTGTGGCCCCAGCCCACCATGGATCTCAAGAAGCCTCTCTTTGGCTCTGTGCTCCCTCTTATACCATGTCCTATACCTTCCTGGCTGTCAGCCAGCAGGAAGGCCCTGTCCTTCCCTTTGTGGTCTCCTGGGCTGAGACTTGGGGGTGGATAGGAAGGTGTCTGGTCCTTCTATGGGACCCACTCTGGGAAGGAGATGGCTCCTGGACTGGCACAAGTCCTCAGCTCTGCCTTTGTTGCCTTTCAGGGACACATAGCTGCCCCATATGAGTGTCCTGGAGGCAAAGGTAAGAGCCTGTCCCTGCTGTGAGGGAGGCTAGTATGTGGACAGATGACTTGTCAGGTGGTCTGTGAGACAGAAAGAGCCTACTTGTGGGCACAGGCAGTGGTTCTTAGGAGTGACATGGTCACCAGGAGAGACTGAGATTTCTGCAGGGCCTGACCCCAGCGGTTGATTACCAAACTCACAGGTGCCAGAACCACATGTGCAACTCAGGGGTGGCTGTCCTCTGGTCTCTAGAACCCAACAGCAGGGCTGAGAACCCACCTGAACCTAGGGGTCTTTGGCCAGAGGATGTGTCCTTGAGGCCAGGCCCTAGGTGCTCACCTGGTCTGAGGGTCTCTGTCCTCAGATCTGGGCCTTTTCTCGCTCCTTCCAGTTGAGTCATATCAGGGCCACCTAAGCATGATGGTGACGAAGCATCCAAGGGCTGTTCTAGAAAGGCTGGCAGCTCAGCTAACTTCATTGTTTCTCCTTTTACATACAGCAGAAACATCAGGAGATCAGATGATGTAACAAATGGGTCAACATGCTTACGAACTGGGATAAATATAGAAGTAACAAGAAGGTAAAGGTGGAGAATTGAGGGTCCCCCATGGCCACTCTGTAGAGTTAGGATGAATGGTGCCCACATCTCTTTTCTGGCACTGCCTGTCTCTCAGATGGTGTGTAGAACATGGTCCTGACCCCAAAGGGTGATAGTCCTGGGTCCCCAGCTTTTGTGCCCAACCGTGCATGAGTCACCTTGCTGGGAGAGAATCTGATGCCAGGTCTTGGGCCACCCTTAGGTCAGGGTTAGGGATGCCTCCTGGTTGCCCCAACAAAAGGAATAAGTGGAGATCCCAGTTCACAACCCTGAGCGCTCATCCACACTTTTTTCTTTTTACTTGAATGATATGGTTTCTTGAATCAATTAAAACATACAGTGGGAAGTAAAGGGAGACAGGTGGAGTAAGTTAATGTACTTAAGATCGGGTAAAAGGGTAAAAGCAAGGTGGGGGGATCACACTGCATGAATCCTGCTCAGTCTCCCTGTTCTTCTCTCCCTCTCCTCTCCTCTCATTAGCCTTCGCTGCTGATGATGTGGTTATGAGGACCAGAGTTGAAGTTTAGAACAAGGGGGCTCAATTGGAGAGATGCAGGGGCAAGTGTGTCTGGTCACAACAGTGAACTCCCCAATTAGCCTACAAGCAGCTATGGATAGGGGCTAGAATAGGTGTCCTCAATGGATGGCCAATTGAAGATCTCATGAATACTGAGTGACTTATATCCTCATGTATATTTAGTGACAGTTTTAGTGTTTGCTCAGCATTTCTATCCCTTTCTATGTTTAGCACACATATGTATTATTTATTTTATGTATGCCTAATATGTCTCATAAGTTACTTATTTATCTATACTTAATACATGTTGTGAATTTCACACATCTCATTTGATTTCTCATCTATAGAAGAATTGAATATTCTCAAATAAAACAACAAATGCACATTACCAGTTAATGTGCAATTAAATGTACCAATTGAAATTGATAATATTGTATTGATTAACTTTGTTTAATCCACTTCAGTGTTCAAACACCTTGTTCAAAACTCCATAGGAGCCTACAACAGTCATTAACAGGCCCTAATGAATAAAATAGAGTGAGCAGAGAGGTATTTGACAAGCCTGTAAAGTCATTCTGAACTTCACTCTTATGGTGCAGTAATTAATTGTGGAAGATAGAGCTGGATATGCATTTATCTTAGGACCTTCCCTGAAAACTGTTTTCATTTCTTAAAAGAAGTTTTCTTATATATAAGAATATATATATTATATTCTCTTAAAATTCAGCTCTCTTAAAATTGATCTGCAGAAAAATTTATTTTGGCATATTTTTAACTTCCATAGTACCTAACTCACTGCTTAATGACAAGTACAAATTTCTCTTCTTTTTTTGTTTTTAACATTATACAATGTAATCAATCATTTTTCATGGCCCTTTACCAATTTCTTGCTAACCCACCTACCCCTTTTCCACCTCTAGTAACCTCAGTTCTGTTCTCTCCTTTTGAATGTTCAACATATTGTGATTATTGTATCTTTCTTTCCTTCTTTGTTTGTTTATTTTCTTAGCTCCCACTTATGAGTAAGGTCATGTGGTATTTCTTTTCTGTGCCTGGCTTATTTCCCTTAATATAATTTTCTCTAAGTTTATCCATATTGCTGTAAATGGCAAAATCTGATTCCTTTTCCCACTTATGAGTAAGGTCATGTGGTATTTCTTTTCTGTGCCTGGCTTATTTCACTTAATATAATTTTCTCTAAGTTTATCCATATTGCTGTAAATGGCAAAATCTGATTCCTTTTTTATGAAAGAGTAGTATTCTGTTGTGTATGTATATACCACATTTTCCTTATTCAGTCATCCATCAGTGGACATTTAGGTTGGGGTTCCAAATCTTGATTATTGTAAATAGAGCTGTGATGAACATGAGAGTGCAGGTATCCCTTCAACATGATGATTTCCATTCTTTTGGATATACACACAGAAATGGGGTTGCTGGATCATATTCTCTCTGTAGTTGTTTGAGGAAACTCCATACTGTTTTCCATAATGGCTGCACTAATTTACAGTCTCACCAATAGTGTAGGAGGGTTCCCCTTTCTCTGCATTCACAACAGCATTTGTTATTCTCTGTCTTTTTCATAATTGCCAGTTTGACTGGTATGAGATGATATCTTAGTAGGTTTGATTTGCATTTCCCTGATGCTGAGTGATGTTGAGCATTCTTTCATGTGTCTGTTGGGCATTTGTATGTCTTCCTTTGAGAAATACCTATTCAGGTCCTTTGCCTATTTTTTAATCAGATTACTTGGTTGTTTTTACTGTTAAGTTTTTTGAGTTCCTTGTATATTCTGTATATAAATCCCTTGTCAGATGTATACTTTGCCAATATTTTCTCCCATTCCTTAGGTTGTGTTTTCCCTCTGCTGTTTCTTTTGCTGTGTAGAGGCTTTTTAGTTTGATATAATCCTATTTGTCTATTTTTCCTTTTACTTCCTGTGCTTTTGGGGTTATATTTATAAAGTATTTGCCCAGTTCTACTTCCTAAAGTATTTCCCCTATGTTTTCTTTTACTAGTTTTACAGTTTCAGGTCTTATACTTTATCTTTAATCCATTTTGAGTTGATTTTTGTATATAGTTTCATTCTTCTAGATGTGGATATCCAGTTTTTCCAGCACCATTTATTGAAGAGGCAGTCTTTTCCCCAATGTATGTCCTAGGTGCCTTTGTTGAAGATCAGTTGGCTGTAAGTATGTAGGTTGATATGTGGCTTCTCTATTCTGTTCCATTGATCTGAGTGTCTGTTTTTATGCCAGCATCATACTGTTTTGGTTACTATAGCTTCACAGTATAATTTGAAGTCAGGAAGTGTAATGCCTTTGGCTTTATTTTATTTATTTATTTTTTGCTCAGGATTGCTTTGGCTATTCAGGGTCTTTTGTTGTTCTATATGAATGTTAGGATTTCTTTTTTTTTTTTTTTCTATTTCTGTGAAGAATGTCATTTCTATTTTGATGGTGATTACATTGAATCTGGAAGTTGCTTTGGGTATAGTATAGACATTTTCACAACATTAATTTTTTCACTCCTTTCATCTTTTTGTGTCCTCTCTAATTATTTTAACAATAATTCGTATTCTCACTGTAGAGATCTTTCATCTCCTTGGTTAAGTTGATTCAAGGAGATGAAAGTTGATTTTATTTTTTTGGTGACTATTGTAAATGGGCTCAAATTTCTTTCAGCAGGGACTTGTAGTTCTTCCTGTAGAGATCTTTCATGTCCTTGGTTAAATTTATTCTTAGACATTTTATTTTTTTGGTGACTATTGTAAATGGGTTTGCTTTCTTGATTTCTTTTTCTTTTAGTTCACTGTTAGAGTATAAAATACTACTGATTTTTGTATGTCTTTGCATCCTGCAACTTTACTGAAATTTATCAGCCCTCAGAGTTTTTTGATAAAGTTGTTAGGTTGTTCTATATGTAGGATCCTGTCTTCTGCTAACAGGGACAGTTTGACTTTGTCTTTTCCAATCTGGATGCCCTTTATTTTTTTCTCTTGCCTGATTGCTCTGGCTAGTACTTCCAATACTGTGTTAAATATGAGTAGTGAGAGTAGATCTTGGCTTCTTCCTGTTCTTAAGGGAAAAGTTTTTCCCCATTCAAGATGAAATCAGTGGTGGATTTGTTGTACATGGCTTTTATTGTGTTGATATATTTTTAAAATATACCTAATTATATATTTTTAAAATATACCTAATTTACTGAGAGTCTTTATCATGAAGCAATGTTGAATTTTGTCAAATGCTTTTTCTTCTATACCTAATTTACTGAGAGTCTTTATCATGAAGCAATGTTGAATTTTGTCAAATGCTTTTTCTGCATCTACTGAGAAAATCACATGGTTGTTTGTCCTTAATTTTGTTGATGTGGTGTATCAAATTTATTGACTTGTGCATGTTGAACCATCCTTACCATCCTTCACCCCTGGGATGACTCTCACTTGATCATGGTGTATAATTCTTTTCATGTGTTGGTGTATTCTGTTTTCTAATATTTCATTGAGTATTTTTGTGTCTATGTTCATCATAGGTATTGGCCTGTAGTTTTCTTTTTTGTTGTGTCTTTGGTTTTGGTATCAGGGTGATGCTAGCCTCATAGAATGAGTTTGAAAGAATGAAAAATTGAAGGGAATTGGTATTAATTCCTCTTTAAATGTTTGGTAGAATTCAGCAGTAAAGCCATTCAGTCCTAGGGTTTTCTTTGTTGGGAGACTGCTGAATTCTGGTTCAATCTCATTGCTTGTTATTGGTCTATTCAGGTTTTCTGTTTCTTCTTGGTTCAGTCTTTGTAGTTTGAATGTGTCCAGAAATGTATGCATTTCCTCCAGGTTTTCAAATTTGTTGCTGTATAATTGTTTGTAATAGTCTGTAATGATTCTTTGTATTTCTGTGGTATCAGTTGTAATGTGTCCTTTTTCATTTCTGATTTTTGTTATTTGGGTCTTCTTTTCTTAGCCTAGCTAATGGTTAATCTATTTTCTTTATCTTCTCAAAAACCACCTTTTTGTTTCATTTATCTTTTGTGTCATTTTGGGGGTCTCTATTTCATTTAGCTCTGCTCTGATCTTTATTAGTTGTTTCCAACTACTAATTTGGGGATTGGATTGTTCTATTTTGTCTAGTTCTTTCAGGTATAGCATTAGATTATTTGAAATATTTCTGTTCTTTTGATGGAAGCATTTATTGCAATAAACTTCCTTCGGTATTGCATTTACAGTGTCCACAGGTTTTGGTATGATGTGTCTTTGTTTCCATTAGTTTCAAGAAGTTTTTTGATTTCCTGTTTAATTTCCTCTTGGATCCACAGGTCGTTCAAGAGCATGTTGTTTAATTTCCATGTATTTTTATAGTTTCCAGAGTTTCACTTGTTGATTTCTTTCTAGTCTTAATCCATTATGGTCTGAAAAGATATTTGGAATTATTTCATTTTTTTAAAAAAAGTTGTTGGGCTCACTGTTGCTCCAGGTTTGTGTGTGTGCTCAAGAGAGGTTCATGAGTCCTCTACTGCCCCTTTGTAACTGCATGAAATGCAAGCGTACCTCACCAACAAAGGTGGGGTTACCATTAGTGGCTAGGTACTTAAGCTAGTTAGTTTTCTGACACTGGAAAATGTGCATGCTGACACCCTTTGTCCTGAGGGTGTCACTCTTGCTACACTGGACCACCTGTTCCCAGGATGCAGGAGCTGCATGGCTGCAGGTATGGGCAACCCACTGTAATGATGTGTCCACAGGGGAGTGAGACCACTAGGGGGGACAGAGTGATATGGTCTTTGGTTTTGATGTCAATTTCAAATCTGCAATCATTGCAGAAGTCTGGAGCCTGAGGGGTGAGGGCGGTTTAGCTTGCGGCCCTCGTTGGGTCAGTTCAGATGCATGTGCCACCAGGAATTCCCCACACCAAGCATCTGGAAATGTAGGCCACATCTGAGATAAGTGTGTGCGTTCTACTCCCCTTCATCATGGCTGTAAGTATTCACTATGCATCCCATCAGCTTAGGTGGGGTCACCAGCCACAGCATCTGGCCTGAATAAGGTGCCTTCTGGATCTGCAGGGACTCCTCTCTCCCTAATGACAAAAATTATGCTCTGAATGTAAAATTATAACCATTTTTACATAAAACACCTACTGCACAAGAGTCTGGTTTGATAGAACCACTGCAAAGTGGCAAAGTGGCAAAGTGGGAGGAGCAATATTCCCCATTAACCAGCCCAGGGCAGCAACATCAGCCTAAAGGTACGAGTGCTTGAACATGCAGCTGGATGTTTTTTGGGAAAGTAGGGGTGATAAGTGCAATATTAGTGACCTTTTCACCTCCCCATGGAATTGAATAATATGGCTGCATAGACTGAGTCAGACAGAAAAAAATGTGAGAACAGGGAAGGAAGGCATGCAATCCCTTAATTTCAGGATCTTATGTGATTGCTCATTCCCAGCACCAGATTGCTCAGGACATGGGTACTCAGACAACCCTGGGGCATCTGAGAGAGAACCAATATGCTTAATGCCAGCCTTTACAGAAAGGGAAACTCATAATTTAGAGACCAGATATAAAGAAAGTTCAGGGAAGTCTTATGCAGCCTGGTTGCTGTGTTTGTTTGAGGAAGGGGCACTGCAGACTCAATGTCTTGGGCTGAATCATGCAGTTAGGAATGGCACCAAGTTCTCTGAGTCCCTGCTGGAGGCCAGTGGACCTATATTCCTGTCAAGATGAATGGGGAAAAGAAGAAAGAAATAAACTGTGACATTGAGAGGTTTGGGGAATAATGTCATGACCCATTATGTTTATCAGTTTGTGGTGCTTATCTGGTTGTGGATGGAGTCCTTTGGGCCATTTTGGTTGCCAGTAACCATGCTTCCTACTACTGAGTGCATTATAAACATTGGTATTTTGGTTGCTTGTGGCACAGAACATCACTGTGATCTAAGGGGTTATGCCCTCTCACAGCTAAGAATTTAACCCACAACAGTGAGGCATATCTTGTTCAAACTGCCACTTAAGCTTTGCAAGACCCAATGGGTTATTCACCAAAAGAAGTATTTCATGCAAAGTGAAAAAATGGACAATATTTATTTAATTCAGAGCATGCTACATATAAAAATAATACAACCCAATTTGTCACAATGTAATAGCCCAGTTTGGCTGATAAAAAAGGTCCTTGAGGCATGGAGATTAAAATCAACAATTCCAGACTGAATGCCAAGCCCATTTGGTCAGGAAGCCAAAGTAATCTCTGATATACAGCCACACAAAAGTACGTGGCCCTTTTATAGATTTGTATATGTTGAATCATCCTTGCATCCCTGGGATGAATCCCACTTGATCATGGTGTATGATCTTTTTCTTTTCAAATTTTTTTTCATTGAAGCATAATTAATTATACATATTTGTGGGGTATAAAGTTGACTATCATATGATCTTTTTAACATGTTGTTGAATTCTGTTCACTAGTATTTCGTTGAGGATCTTTGCATCTGTGTTCACTAGGGATATTGGTCTGTAGTTTTTTGTTGTTGTGTCTTTTTCCAGTTTTGGTATGAGGGTAATGCTGGCCTTGTAGAATGAGTTTGGAAATATTCCCTCCTCTTCAATTTTTTTGGAAGAGTTTGAGAATAGTTGATATTAGTTCTTCTTTTAATGTTTGGTAGAATTCAGCAGTGAAGCCATCAGGTCCTGTGGTTTTCTTTGTTGGAAGACTTTTTATTACTGCTTCAATCTCATTCTTCACTATTAGTCTGTTTAGGTTTTCTAATTCTTCATGATTTAACTTTGGTAAATTGTGTGTATGCAGGAATTTACTCATTTCTTCTAGGTTTCCCAGTTTGTTTGCATACAGTTGTTCATCATAGTCTCTTACGATCCTTTATATTTCTGTAGTATCAGATGTAATATCTTCTCTTTCATTTCAGATTTTATTTATTTGAGTCTTCTCTCTTTTTTTCTTTATTAGTCTAGCTAAAGATTTATTGATTTTATTTATATTTTTGGAAAACCAACTCTTTGTTTCATTGATCTTTTGTATTGTTTTCTAAATCTCTAATTCACTTATTTCTGCTGTGATTTTTGTTATTTCCCTCCATCTACTGATTTTAAGTTTGGTTTGCTCTCATTTCCTATCTCCTTGACGTGTAACATTAGACTGTTTACTTAAAATCTTTCTTCTTTTTTGATGTAAGCATTTATTGTTATAAACTTTCCTTTTAGAACTGCTTTTGTTGAATCCCATCAGTTCTAGTGGGTTGTGTTTTCATTTTCATTTGTCTCCGGGAATTTTAAAATATTAAATTTCCTTCTTGATTTCTTCTTTAACCCATTTGTTGTTTAGAAGCATATTGTTTACTTTCCATGCATTTGTACAGTTTCTAGTATTCCTTTTGTTGTTGATTTCTAGTTTTATTCCATTGTGGTCAGAAAGGTAGTTGATAGTTGTTTTGTAACCTAACATCTGGTGTATCATAGAGAATGTCTTATGTGCTGCTGATAAGAATATATATTCTGCAACAGTTGCATAAAATGTTCTATAAATACTTGTTAGGTCAAGCTGGCCCGTACATCAAGAGGTTGAAGGGGAAAAAAATCATTTCACTAGATGCAGAAAAAGCATCTGATAAAATCCAACACCATTTCATTTTAAAAACACTCAACAAATTAAGTATAGAAGGAATGTATCTCAACACAATAAAGGCCATATACAACAAACCCACAGACAATATCATACTGAATGGACAAAAATTGGAAGCTTTTCCTCGAACATCTGGATGGAACAAAACAAGGATGCCCACTTTCCCTACTATTACTCAGCCCATAGTACTGGAAGTCCTATCTAGTGCAATAAGGCAAGAAAAAACAATAAATGATTTCCAAATCCAAAAGGAGGAAGTCAAACTCTTCCTATTTGCAGATGACATGACTCCATACAGAGAAAATCCAAAAGTCTCTGCCAGAAATTACTAGAATGAATAAATGAATTTAGAATAGTGGAAGGATACAAAATCAACACAGAAGCCTTCCTATTTGCAATAACACAATGGCTGCAGAAGAAACCAAGAAAGTAATCCCATTCACAGTAGCTACCAAAATAATAAAGTATCTAGGAGTAAAGTTAACCAAGGAGGTGAAAGACCTCCACAATAAAAACTATAAAACTTTGGTGAAAAAAATTGAAAATGACACAAATAAATGGAAATATATCCCATACTCATGGGTTGAAAGAATTACCATCATTAAAATGTCCATATTACCCAAAGTAATCTATATATTCAATACAATCCATATCAAATTATCAATGACATTCTTCACATAAATAGAAAAAACAATCTTAAAATTTGTATGGAAAAGACCTAAAACAATCTTGAACAAAAAGGACAAAGTTGGAGGCATCACAATCCCTGACTTCAAAAAATACTATAAAGCTATAGTAACCAAAAAGCATGGTACTAGCATAAAAAAGTAGATAAATTGACCAGTGGAATAGAACAGACAGCCTCAAAATAAACCCATACATTTACAGCCCACTAATTTTTGACAAAGTTGCCAAAAATATACATTGGGGAAAGGACAGCCTCTTTGACAAATGATGCTGGGAAAACTGGATATCCACATGCAAAAGATGGAAATTAGACCCTTATCTCTCACCATACACAAAAATAAACTCAAAATGGATCAAAGACCTAGATTTAATACCCCATACTATAAAATTATTAGATGAAAACAGGGGGAAAGCTACATGAAATGGGAGTGGGAGCTTTTTATAGAGTGAGACTGCAAAGTCACAGACAACTCAAGCAAAAATACATAAATAGGAACACATTTGGAAACTGGAAAGATTCTACACAGTGAGGGATGTTGTCAACAAAGAAAAGAGACAACTTACCGAATGGGAGAAAGTGTTTGCAAACTACACATCAGACAAGGGGCTAATATCTAGAATATATAAGAAACTTAAATAACTCAACAGCACAAAAATGAATAATCCAATATAAAAATGGGCAAAGGACCTGAAGAGATATTTCTCAAAATAAGACATACAAATACCCAACTGGGACATAAAAAAATGCTGAACATCACTAATCATCAGGGAAATGCAAATTAAAACCATAATGAGATATCTCATGCCAGTTAGAATGGCTATAGACAACAAGACAAAAATAACAAATTCTGGTGAGGATGTGGAGAAAAATGAACTCTCCTACATTGCTGATGGTAGTGTAAATTGGTACAGCCACTGCAGAAAACAGTATCAGGTTCCTCAGAGAACTAAAATTTAACAAATTCTGGTGAGGATGTGGAGAAAAATGAACTCTCCCACATTGCTGATCGTAGTGTAAATTGGTACAGCCACTGCAGAAAACAGTATCAGGTTCCTCAGAGAACTAAAATTAGATCTACCTTAGGACTCAGCTATCCCACTACTGGGTATATACCCAAAGGAAATGAATTCAATATATCAAAAACACACTTGCACTTCCATGTTATTGTAGCACTATTCACAATAGCCAAGAGTAGTAATCAACCTAAATGTTCATCAACAGATGAATGGATTTTTTTAAAAAAACTATTGTATATATAGACAATGGAATACTACTCAGCTCTCTACATATGACAAAATGATATCAGTTGCAGCAATATGGATGTAACTGGAAGCCATCATGTTAAGTGAAGTAAGTCAGGCACAAAAGACACATGCTGGATGACCTCACTCATGTGGAATCTAAATAAAACCAAAGCAAAACACAANAATTAAAACCATAATGAGATATCTCATGCCAGTTAGAATGGCTATAGACAACAAGACAAAAATAACAAATTCTGGTGAGGATGTGGAGAAAAATGAACTCTCCCACATTGCTGATCGTAGTGTAAATTGGTACAGCCACTGCAGAAAACAGTATCAGGTTCCTCAGAGAACTAAAATTAGATCTACCTTAGGACTCAGCTATCCCACTACTGGGTATATACCCAAAGGAAATGAATTCAATATATCAAAAACACACTTGCACTTCCATGTTATTGTAGCACTATTCACAATAGCCAAGAGTAGTAATCAACCTAAATGTTCATCAACAGATGAATGGATTTTTTTAAAAAAACTATTGTATATATAGACAATGGAATACTACTCAGCTCTCTACATATGACAAAATGATATCATTTGCAGCAATATGGATGTAACTGGAAGCCATCATGTTAAGTGAAGTAAGTCAGGCACAAAAGACACATGCTGGATGACCTCACTCATGTGGAATCTAAATAAAACCAAAGCAAAACACAACAGTGGTTCTCATAGAAGTAAAGTGTAGAATAATGGTTATCATAAGCTGGGGTGGGGAGGAGGAAAAGTGGTGGACTAATGGATATAAAACTATGCTATCTACCATAAGTGAATCATTGTGTGGTATATGCATGTATTGAAACAACGTACTGGACAACACAAATATGTACAAGTAAATGTTAAAATATTTTGAATTAAAAAAAAATAGCTGGCCCAGTTGGCACCCACTAATAAAAAAGAGGTTTAACATTCAGTAGGCCTCTTTGGGTACTGTAGACAGTATGTAACTCACCTTTTGGCCCTCTTAGTCAGGGTGACCAGCAAAGCCACCAACTTTGAATGGGTCCTTTGCAGCAGCAGAACTTGGAAGCTGTTCAGCAAGCTGTGACCCAATCACTGCCTTTAAAACCTTAAGAGCTTACTAGACTGATGTAATTCAGGTGTTTACAACTTTTACTCATGCTGATTGGAGTTTTTTGGAAAAGTGCCACTGGGGTACACAAGCCTCTCAGATTTTGGACATAAAGTTACCTGAGGAAGTCACCAGATATGTCCCTTTAAAATGACAGCTTCTTGCTTAGTATTGAGCACTAGTGGAGACTATGCATCTTACAGCAGAAGCACCAGGTGATGCTTTGCCATGAACTGCTCATTCTCACTTGGGTGCTCACAAACTTTACTAATAAAATTGATCAAGCTCAACAGATCTCAATTATCAAATGGAACTGCAGCATTCAAGATTGGGACCAACTAAAACTCTGAAAAGACCAGTACACTCCATGAAAAAATGCTAGCTTACCAGAAGAAGCCAAGCAACATTTAAGAGATTCTTTTGCTCCTCCTATGACTACCTATGGCCAAAGACCAAGAGACATGACTACCAACTGTACAGCATGGTTTACTAATGGCTCTTCAAAACAATAAGTNTTGGACATAAAGTTACCTGAGGAAGTCACCAGATATGTCCCTTTAAAATGACAGCTTCTTGTTTAGTATTGAGCACTAGTGGAGACTATGCATCTTACAGCAGAAGCACCAGGTGATGCTTTGCCACGAACTGCTCATTCTCACTTGGGTGCTCACAAACTTTACTAATAAAATTGATCAAGCTCAACAGATCTCAATTATCAAATGGAACTGCAGCATTCAAGATTGGGACCAACTAAAACTCTGAAAAGACCAGTACACACCATGAAAAAATGCTAGCTTACCAGAAGAAGCCAAGCAACATTTAAGAGATTCTTTTGCTCCTCCTATGACTACCTATGGCCAAAGATCAAGAGACATGACTACCAACTGTACAGCATGGTTTACTAATGGCTCTTCAAAACAATAAGTAGGCAGAGTACATTTGGCAAGTAGATGGCCATGCTTTGACTAAGACTGGACATGAACATATCACTCAGTTGGCCAAACTGCATGCAATGATAATGGTCATGCAGGTCACCCCTACTACCACCATATCTTCCTACATTTTTATGACTCATGGGCTATTGCCAGTAGCCTAGATATCTGGCCCAGAAAATGGCAACTTAGTTACTGGAAGCTTAAAGAATCTCCTGTATGAGGACAAGGACTATGGGAACAGCCTGCTGCCTGGAAAGTACAAATATTTGTGACTCATATGGATGTTTAGACTAACTACCATGATCACCCTTAATGAACTTATGTCATGTTTTTTAGATAGCTCATGGGACTTCATTCTGACCAAAGAACATTCTTCACTACCCAGGTAATACAACAATCAAATGAGATAAAATGGACTTTCCATGGAACCTGTCATCTGCATGTCAGTGAAGCCATTGAGTGATGGAACCGTCAACTCACAAAGCAACTGGAAAGAGGACATCCAGTGCTGAAGTCCAGGATGAGGAGGGTCGGCGAAAGTAACAAACACAGACGGAGACCTCAATGCATCAATATGCACATTCTCTCTCTGCAGGCTGTCAGCACTTTGGAGCTGGAGTGCAGTAGAGCATGAGACAATGCCTTTTATTTAGATTTACAACTCTGCAGGGGGGCTTTGGGTACTATTTTTGTTACATCAGCAAGCTTGAGTCAATAATTCAAAAAGCACAAGGGATACTTTTTTGGTGGCCAGCCAGTTCTTTCCCTTTGTCAGCAAATCTCAGGTAATTAACTCGTGTTTCCTTTTCTTGGTATCAGGTTGTCAGATCGGAACCATCTTCTCGTTGTCCTGAAGTTAACCTGTGACCTTTTTCTGTTGGCAAGCTATGGTTAATATCTACCCTATGAACAGGGTGGCAGCTATTGTGGTTACAAAGTGATAGACAATACTATCATATGACCTATGTCTATAATTAAAATTTGCTAAAAGGAACAACACTAACATTTAAATTCTAATGGGAGTCTAATGATTTTATGTTCTAATGGAATGAGCCTATTATTCATATGGAAAAGGAAAAATGGATATTTGAGCAGCATTATCATGCACATTTTAAGGATATGCATTGGCTGTGGCCCTG
>NW_007732309.1:0-1389 GCF_000696425.1 Galeopterus variegatus | reverse complement strand
TGCCATTAATACAATCTCCAGTAAGTGATGTTTACCAATTTACATCATATTTTGGACGTCCTCTGGGGGGATACCAAATTTTTCCTTTCCCCATCTTGTATCCCATATATCCATTCACCCAGATGGTAGGGAGAGGATGGAGATTTCTTTTTTCAAGTAATTTCGCCTGTATGGGCTGCAGCTCATGTTTAGTCATGACCAGTGCTTTTGAAGCATATGTTGGTGTGGTCAATTTGCCATAAAGGGATAATTTAGAATTATCCAATTTACCCAGATCCTCTGTGGGAACGTTTAGTTCAATGACCGCAAAATCATTTGTGTTATTTTAAAAAATCTTTTGGGGATTTAGAGAACTGCCACGCTAACCAAAACATCAAAAGGGAAAGCAAAAGCAGTACCACGAAGCTGAGGCAGCAGCCCTTATGGTTGCAGCAAGTGCTCGTAGCTGTGGCCTTGCCAACAGCTCTCCCTCTGGCGGCCTTGCCAAGTCAGAGAGGGCAGCCCAAGCTGATTCCTTTAGGACCCTGCCATGGCGTGGACCGTGCCAATCCACATTGATGTG
The DNA here is from genome assembly GCF_000696425.1 of Galeopterus variegatus. Taxonomy (NCBI): domain Eukaryota; kingdom Metazoa; phylum Chordata; class Mammalia; order Dermoptera; family Cynocephalidae; genus Galeopterus; species Galeopterus variegatus. The sequence continues at coordinate 827 of NW_007732309.1, read as the reverse complement.
GTATTTCCATTTGACTAGGGCAGCATGGAAAGTAAACACTGCAATTCAGCAAAAGAAAATCACAGCACTGCAGAGTGTGTTGAGAAACAATGAGCTTGGTGGAGATGAAGTAAACCAGGCAGCCACCTGAGTAGGCTGTGCCTATGAAATCTCAATCTCAGTTTTTGAAACCATTCTTTTTCCTTTTTTCCCTTTAGAGTGTACATCATGAGGATAATTTGAGGTTCAGGCTCAAATTATTGATACCACAGGCTACTATACAAAGGCAAACCTCTTGGGTTGCCAGTGGTAAACTACACTAGTATTCCTAATGCCACAGTGTACACCAACAGAATCTGAGCCCTGCCTTACCAAGTGAGGATTTGGCTCCTGTTGCATAGGAGGGAACCAGTGTTTTTTAACTTAACTGACTTTGTGGCAAAATGCCATGACCACAACTAACAAAGCCTTAGTGACCTGTTACTATGATACAACACACTCCTTTGATTACATTGGCGACCCATGGTGACAAGAAAAACAAGGGCTGAACTAGTTTTAGCCCTCTGTGTAGGAACTTCATATACAATATTATATGAGGGAAAATGAGTTCGTGCAACTATGCCAACAGTAAGACGTGGTTGGTTAATGCCAATGCCTCCATACCTATGAAATGGGTCACTCTGCCAGGAAAAACACACTGTTTTTCCCCTGCTCTCACACTACAAAAATCAACAAAGAAGACTTCTGTGACCAACTGTGTGGGAATTTCTCTCCACCGGCAACCAAGAAATCAATTCTACAGTGAAAACCAGGTGAGTATCCTCTAATCCATTCAACTTTGGGACTAT
>NW_007732308.1:266822-267407 GCF_000696425.1 Galeopterus variegatus | reverse complement strand
AATCCTCACAAAATTTTGTTGTCCAAACGTATCCAATATGAGATATCTTAAAAAGTATTAAGCCAAGAAATAATTTAGCTGAAAATACTCCAAGTTCTAAGTGCTCCCAGTGCAAATGCAAAAACTTTTTGGAGAAATCCACCTTTTAACCAAGCCTCATATAAGTCCCACAGATAAACTTCCAAGGAGCTGGACTTCACAGTTAGAAATTATAAACACATAAGGGAACAAAGTACTATGAATGAGAGAAACACAGAAGAAACAGACCCACAAATACAAGAATAATTTTTAGAATTATCAGATACAAAACATAAAATAAGAATGGGCTGAAAATATTTTTGCAAGGATCAGGAGACATTAAAACATAATAACTTTTTAAAAAACAAGCTTATTTGAATGTAACTAAATAGAACTTCTAGACATTTTTTTAAAGCATACTAAAAATTAAAATACTAATGAATGGATTTAGCTGAATAAAGAAGTAACAAATGAGAGAACAGAACTGAAGAAATTTTCCAGAATATAACACAAAGAAAAGCAAAATAAAAATTAGAGAAATGGAGTTCAGAATGTCAAGTTCTAATA
>NW_007732308.1:264017-265185 GCF_000696425.1 Galeopterus variegatus | reverse complement strand
CTTCCCAAGCGGCGCACTTATCCAGTGCGCCACCAGGCCGGCCCAGATTTTAGATTTTTAAAGAAATAAATGTATATGCTAACATTGCTAGGGTTATAAAATAAGTAGAAATATGTATATAACTTTCAAACTAATAGATGGGAAAATTAAGAAATAATAAAACATATTCTGTAATTCTAAAAGAAAGAACAGAAGTTGTAGGAAAAACAATCACAGAAAAGGCAGAACTGGGGGACTGTGGGAAGACGGCAGAGGCAGTGACATGGCTTTCAGTATATCCAAATCCCCACAGAAGATCTTTAAAAAACAAAACAAAACAGTGACTCCATAGCAAAAGCAACAACCACAAGGTCAAGGGTTCAGATGTCCAGACAGATCGCCTGGCGAGCTGTCCAAAAAAAGAGAAAAAAAAACCAAGAACCCCGTAAATAACATTTTCAGCAAAATTAGGTGACAACTAAGTAAGGACAAACCATCAAGACCTGCGTGGTATCAGTCTGTGTACGTGAGAGAGCAGAGGAGAGCAAGAGTTGTCTTTCAGATCTTAGGACAAGGGAACCCCAAAAGAGCCAGCAAGTGATATGCTAAGTGTGTTGGGCCAATTTGAAAGCAGCAACAGAAAGAGAAGGGGTTGACCCACTCCTGGGAAAGGTGAGCACAACATATCGATGGTAGGGTTGGAAAGGGCTGGAGCAGCCTAATCCCTACAACTCTACAAACTGACCCACCAAGGCTTCTTTCCAGGATAGGGCCCAACAATTTGGAGAAATTTCCAGGAATAGAATCAAATTATATGGGAGAAGAACAACAGAAAATAAAGAAAAGATGCAGGTAAACGAGATGCGAAGGGGAAGAGCCAGGAAATCTCAGAAAACAAGCCACTAACTTTTAAACACTGCAGGAAAAAATAAATAACAAGAAGAGTTATGAATTTAGAAAAGCTATCTGAAACAACAGCACCTTCTAATATTCAAGAAAACTGTTTTCTCACAAAAGAAAAATACAGCTGAAAACTATCACAGTCAAATCTCATACAAAATTATTGTAAGAAAAAAAGAAAATGGAGCAAGACTATATCCTTTAACACAATGAATGGAAGCGTGCCAAAGGAACTGCCCACAGAACTGGTCGAACTATAACATTCTATTTCAAAATTAGTCAAAAAAGT
>NW_007732308.1:261190-262122 GCF_000696425.1 Galeopterus variegatus | reverse complement strand
AATATTGTTTCTCTTTAAATTACTCAGTTGCAGGTATTTCTGTTACGAAAAACAGAAACAGACTAATACATAGGGCTATTAAAATGTTCTAAAATTGATCGTGATAATGGTAGCACACCTCTGAACATATTAAAAGCCATTGAACTGTACACTTTGAATGGGTGAATTATATGGTATGTAAATTATATTCCAATTCAAAAAGTAAATAAATGAAAAAATAAAAAGGTCTTGGGAAAAATCGAGAGCAATATTGAAGATAGACAAAGAAGACCCAACATAAAAATAATAAAAAGAAGATCTCTGCCTTGGATTGAATGTCCCTCCAAAACTGAATCTCCTTCAAAACTGTTCAGGGTAGAAAATCCTATTATGTTCATTGAAAGGAGGGGACTTGAAGAGGTGATTAGATTGTAGGACCGTGCAGTAGTGAATGGATTAATAATGGTTGTCACGGGCATGGTTCTGAGGGCTTTAAAAGGANGCATTGAAGAAGTGATTAGATTGTGAGGACCATACATTAGCAAGTGGGTTAGTCTACTGATAGTTTAATGGTGGTCATGGGCATGGTTCTGATGGCTTTAAAAGAAGAGCCGGGCAGGCCCGTGGCTCACTCGGGAGAGTGTGGTGCTGATAACACCAAGGCCACGGGTTCGGATCCCATATAGGGATGGCCGGTTCGCTCACTGGCTGAGCGTGGTGCTGACAACACCAAGTCAAGGGTTAAGATCCCCTTACTGGTCATCTTTATAAAAAAATAAAAGAAGAGCCAGTGAGGAGAACACACTCTCTCTCTGCCCCTGTCATATTTGTCACGTAACACCCTACTATGCTATGAAGAGTCACTATCCACTAACAATGCTCTCACCAGATGTGTTTCCTGGACTTTGGACTTCCCAGCCTCCAAAACTGTAAGCAATAAATATTGTTTCTCT
>NW_007732308.1:244676-260229 GCF_000696425.1 Galeopterus variegatus | reverse complement strand
TGCAGTAGTGAATGGATTAATAATGGTTGTCACGGGCATGGTTCTGAGGGCTTTAAAAGGAGAGTGAGTGGAGAGGTTGGTCTCTTGCTCTCTCTGCTCCACCATTTCTGCCATGTGAGACCCCTCGGTCACTGTCACCACCATGAAAACCTCAGCAGATCTGTTCCCTGGGCTTTGGACTTCCCAGCCTCTGAAACTGTAAGTAATAAAATTTGTTTTCTTTATAAAATACCCAGTTCTGTGTATTTTGTTATAAGCAACAGAAACAGACTAATCTCCATAAAAGGAGACTCTGAAAAAGAAGACCAAAACAAGAGAACAGAATACTTAAAACCAAAATTCTAGAAAAGTTTCTGAAATATAAAATAAATTTGAAAATATAGTGAAATAGCATACCATATACCTGATACTGTTTACCCAGAATTACTTGACACCAAGAGTTATTCTGACAAAAATTACTAGACTTTAAGGAAAAAGAAAGAATTATTTGAGCATCTAGACAAAAATAGCAAGTAACTTATACGGGAACAAAATTGAATGATTCAGATTTCTCGACAGCGATATTTACACAAGAACAAATGAGGTAACATATTTAAGATACTGAAGGAAAGAAAATGTGAGCCAAGCATTTTTATATTGAGAAGAATATCAGAAAGAGCACAGGCAAAAATGTAACCAACATGCTAATACTCAGGGAGCACTGTTCCTATGAGTCCTTCCTATGGAGTCTACTAGAACACAAGCTTTAGACAAGCAAAAAGACTATGCAAACACTGTGTAGTGAAGAATTTAACCTTCCCCCAAAAGGGGTCTGGCTTTGCCTTCACCTTCTAGGGTGTAATCTCTAGGTGCTTGGACCATCATGCCTGATGGGAGTATCTTTGTTTACCTGGGGGCCTAGGGTCACCCTGGATAGTCTAACAGTATGACTTAGACTGAGAGCTGGACATACCTTAGGGTGGGAGCTGGCCACCCCTGAAAGAACAACAATGTGATTTATGGTGGGGCCTTTGATAAAAGAAGAAAAATAAAAATAAAAAACAAACAAAAGAATAAGATGGAGGCTTTCAGCCATGTGGTATCAGTTGATCTGGATATCAATCACATGGGCAATCAATTGATCATGCCTATATGTTGGAGCCCCAGTAAGAATTCTGGACACCAAGGCTCAGGTGAGCTTTTCTGGCTAGCAAAACTTCATGCACATTGTCACACATCAATTCCAGGAAAATAACATGTTGCAGGCTCCACACCACAGGCCTTTTCTCTTGGCTGGTTTTAATCTGTATCCTTTCCCTATAATAAACATAACCATTAGTATAATAGCTTTCAGTGAGTTCTCTGAATCCTTATAGCAAATTATTGAACATGACTGTGGTTTGGGGAACTCTTTCAAACCTGCAGTTGATATCAAAGTGAGGGAGGTCTTATGTGGACTACGCATCCTCTGACATGTGTAGTTGGCCAAGCTCTTGCAGACACCAACGTGAGGATTGGTGGTGAGAATTACACTTATAATTACTAGCAGAAGTAAGATTAAATAAGGGTTAAAAGGGGAAAAGTCTGGTATGCAATGTTTGTTTGCTCAATTTAGATATTGTACAACTATTAAAATGGGGAGAAATGGAAAGAGCATATACAAAAAATGTTTTCTCAGTAGATTTTCTATACCATTCAGTATTGATGGTGGTAGTATTAATAATGTTATTTTAAAACTTGTGTGTGTGATGTGATGAAAAAAAAGAATGAGTAATTATTGGAGATTGTAATTCTGTAATCACCTGTGTCCCTTATAACCAGAATTCTTAGTGTGAAGAAAGGAGATACAGATATAACAGAGAAGAAATTACTAAAAATATCTTCTAGTCCTAATTTGACAGAGAGAGAGAGAGAGAGAGAGTGTGTGTTATGTGTGTGTTCTAGGACTCCTACGGTAATCATATGGTTACCATGTGGTAGCCATGCATATGGTATGGGAGGCCTAGAAAAAGTCACCCAGTAGCAATGTCTATCCCAAGTAACCAGAATCTGGTCTTAAAATACTACCTACCACCAAAAGAAACTAGGGTTTCTTGGCGCTAACTGCAAGACCAGGGCATGAAATATACAAGATGTGCCTAGAAGCATTATCACATCAGGTAGCAAGGGAGATGTCATAGACTTCTAGGGTCATGTCAAAAGGACTTGGGAGTCAACTTGAAGAGGCTCCCACTGGCCAGTTCAACAGTTTGAGATTCATCAAATTATTCATCAATAAGTCATCAATTAATAATTCAACAATATGTTTAAACCCATTTATTTATAATGATATATATTTTAAACAAATGGATCATCCTTAGAGGAATGATAGGGAAGAAATTATTATCTTGAAAACTGGTTCAGAAAGGGAAAAGATCAATAATTTATCCTGACTTTTTATATGAACTATACTACTGGGAAGCCACATAGTAAATGAGGGGGTTGTTCTCTTCACAAAGTGGATCACCACAAGATGATAAAATGTTCAACATACTTGTATTATTTTGTGTGCAATTTAATGGCTTTTAGTATATGCACTATTCAAAGAGTTGTGCAATCATCACCAGAATCAATATTCTTAATTCCTTTTTAAGGTTAAATAATATTCTATGTTTTGTTTATTCATTCATCAGCTGATGGACTTTGGGTTGTTTCTACCTTTCATCTATCATGAATAATGCTGCTGTGAACATCCATGTGCAAGTTTTCGTGTGAACATACGTTGTTATTTCTTTGGGATATATACCTAGGGTAAAATTTCTGGGTCAAATAGTAACTCTACGCTTACCCATCTCAGGAAATGCCAGACTGTTTTGCAAAGCGGTTCTACCATTTTACATTCCCATTAGCAATGGATTAGTGTTCCAATTTCTCCACATCGTAACCCACTTACCATATGATCTTTTTTATTATAGCTACCCTAAGGGGTGTAAAATTGTATCTCATTGTGGTCTCGACTTGCATTTCCATGATCACTGATGACATTGAGCATTTTTTTATGTGCTTATTGGCCATTTGCATAGTCTTCTTCGGGGAAATGTCTATTTAGATCTTTTGCCCATGTTTTACGGATTTAGTTTTTGGCAGCTTGCCGATATGAAGATCCAAACCCTTGACCTTGGTGTTAGAACACCGTGCTCTAACAAACTGAACTAACCAGCCAGACTATTATTCTTTTTTATCATTGAATTCTAAGAGTTCCTTGTATATTCTTGATGTATCCTTTATCAGGTACATAATTTGCAAATATTTTCTCCCATTCTGTGAGTGGTCTCTTCACTTTATTGAGTGTCCTGTGAAGCACAAAAGTTTTTAATTTTGATGAAGTTCAATTTATTGATTTTTTCTTTTTTTGATGTGTGCTGTTGGTGTCATAGCTAAGAATTCTTTGCCTAGCGCAAGGTCACAAAGATTAATTCCTATGTTTTCTTCTAAAAGTTTTACAGTTTTAGCTACTCCATTTAGGTCTTTGATACATTTTGTGTATGATATGAGATGAAGGTTCAACTTCATTTTGCTATCCAGTTGTCACACTTCATTTGTTGAAATGACTATTCTTACCCCCACTGAGTGGTCTTAACACCCCTGTCCAAAAGCAATCAACCTTAAACATATGAGTTTATTTCTGGGCTCACAATTCTATTCCATTCATCAATATGTCTGTCCTTGTACTATTACCACACTGTCGTGATTAGTGTAACTTTTTAGTAAATTTTGAAATTGGAAACTGTGAGTACTTCAACTTCATTCTACCTTTTAGGATTGTTTTGGCAATTCCGGGTCCCTTGAATTTCCATATGGATTTTAGGATCAGGTTGTCAGCTTCTACAAAGAATGCAACTGGGATTCTGAAAGAAATTTCATTGAATCTATAGACCAATTTGGGATGTATTTCCATCTTAACTATATTAAGTCTTTTGATCCATTAATACGAAATACCTTTCCATTTGTTTAGATCCTCCTTTTTTTCAGTAATATTTTGCAGCTTTCACAGTAGAAGTTTTGTACCCTTTTGTTAATTTTATTCCTAAGTATTTTATTCTTTTTATGCTATTGAAAATGCATTTAAATTCATTTTTGAATTGCTTATTGCTAGTACATAGAAATTGATTTTTGTATATTGACCTTCTATCCTGCAACCCTGCTGAACTCATTTATCAGTTCAAACAGTTTTTTAGTGGATTTCTTAGGATTTTCTATATAGGTTATGTCACCTGAGAATACGGATAGTTTTACTTCTTCCTTTACAATATTGGTGCCTTTTATTTTATTTTCTTGCTTAATTATCCTAGTAGAGTCTCCAGTACATGCTGAATAGAAGTGGTAAGAGTAAGGGGCCGGCCCGGTGGCGCACTGGATAAGTGCGCCGCTTGGGAAGCGCGGCGGCGCTCCCGCCCGAGGGTTCGGATCCCACATACAGACCGGTTCCCGCTCACTGGCTGAGCGAGGCGCGGGAGCAACACTGAGGGTTGCGATCCCGTTGCCGGTCCCCGGTCCGGTACGGGGGCGACACTGAGGGTTGCGATCTGTTGCCGGACACGGAAAAAGACAAAAGACAAAAAAAAAAAAAAAAAGAAGAAGTGGTAAGAGTAAGCATTCTTGTCTTATTCTAATCTTAGGGGAAATTATCAGTCAATAGTAAGTACAATGTTAGCAGCAGGATTTTCATAGATGCCCTTTATCAGGTTAAAAAAATTCCCTTCTAGTCCTAGTGTGTTGAGTATTTTTATCATAAGAAGTTGTTAGGATTAGGCATATTGTCATATGCTTTTCAACATTCTGATGAGATGCTCATGTGTATTTTTTGTGATTATTTTTTATCCTATTGATAGGGTATATTTAATCAAACTTGCATTCCTGGGATAAATTCCTCTTGGCCATGGTGCATAATTCTGTTTAATGTTTCTGTATTTCATTTCTTAGTATTTTTTTAGTGTATTTGCATCTATATTCATAAGAGAATATTGGTTTGTAATTTTCTTTTCTTGTGATATCTTTGTCTAGTTTTGATGTCAGGTAATATTGGTCTCATAGAATGAGTTGGGAAGCTGATCCTCTTCACATTTGGAACAGTGTGTGAATAACTGATACTAACTTTTATTTAAATGTTTGTCAGAATCCACCAGTAAAGCCTTCTGGGCCTGGGCTAAACTTTGTAGAGATCTTGTTACTAATTCAAGTTCTTTACTTGTTATAGATCTGTTCAGATTTTCTGTTTCTTCTTGATGCAGTTTCAGTAGTTTGTGTCTTTCTAGTAATGCGTCCATTACAACTAATTTATCTAATTTACTGGCCCACAAAGTCTTTAAAGCATTCCTTTATAATCCTTTTTATTTCTGTAAGTTTGGTAATAATATCCCCTCCTTCATTTCTGATTTTATTAATTTGAGTCTTCTCTCTTTTTTTGAAAAAAGAAAATCACAGGCCACTACCACTGATTAGCATAATGCAAAAATCCTAAACAACATAATGACAAACTGCATCTCCCAATCCATTTTTTTAAAAAATTCAGGGGCTGGCCAGTTAGATCAGTTGGTTAGAGCATGGTGCTGATAACACCAAGGTACAGGATTCGATCCCTGTACCAGGCAACCACCAAAAAAATAAAAAAATAAAAAAGAATGTATATATATATGTATATATCTCAATCAGGACCAACTTGTGGTTTCCAGAAAAACAAATTTAAAGGAGAAAAAAACCCATACAGTTATCTAAATATATGCAGAAAAAGTATTTAATGATACAATACAAAAGAAACTCAGCAAAGAATGGAATGTACCTTCTTAACCAAAGAAGTGGAATGTACAAGAAAGCATATAGCAGACATCATGGGGAAAGGAATGTGAAGAAGCAAAGATGCTGAACTGGAGGAAAGGAAGGTGCTCAGAGAGCAGGGCCTCCGTTCAGGGAGGTGTAGACACGTGCGTATGGGAACCAGACAGCTAGGGTGCAAACCCAGGCTCCTCCACTGAAGAGACCTGTGACCAGGAAAAATTACTTTTTCACTTCATCTGTAATAAGGAGATGATAGTATTTACCCCATAAAATTGTTGTGAGCATTAAGTAATATATGTGAAAAAAAAATAGCTTAAAATAGTACCTAGTGTGTAGTAAGCACTCAACAAATTTTAGTTAATGAGGTTCTAGACTATTACTCCTTTATCTTTGAGCAAAAAGAATGTTTTCCTGTGTTATGCCTCCATTTTCTACCAAAAATGTAGATGTCACTTTGATATCTACCAAATCCCCCAGTTTTTCTCTCATTAAAACCTGGTTTCCTGACTCCTGGCCACACACATACACACGCATGCACACGCCATCTTACCACCCTCTTGGTAGCTTGAGTGATGTCGTCAGTGCTCCCTGTGACTGAGCTCAGTGGTCCAGCATCCCCATTCCTCGAGGGCCCCCCTTGTCTGCAGGCTTCCCTACAGCTCGCCCACCAGCGGGCTCAGCCCTGACATCTGACATTTCAGTATCCCGTTCTGACTGCTGTCTCCACCCCTCTAACTCTCACATGACTTAGATCTCTGAAAGCCTGATGGACTTTTGCACTAATCCCTCACCACAAAATAAACAATACCCTCCTCCCCTTGTATTCTGGAGATAATTATTTATTCCCCCTCTGTAGTATTAAATTTCCCAATAGGCAGATCTAGCATGTGATTAGGGTACTGGAAAATGAGGGACATGAGAAAATATTTTGAAAAAATTTAATATTCAAATGTGGGAAAAAAACGTATTACACGAGTACATTTTTTTAAAAAGTATTATGCTGAATTTTCTTACACCCATTATATGGTCCATTATAGCTTTTTTTTAAAAAAAAAAAACATATGTACAATGAGGCAACATAATCATTTCTCATACTTAGAGATCCTAAAGTTCTCAATCCAGTCCTGTCCTCTTTTAGCCCCTACTAATCACCAAGTCCTGACAATTTGGCACTCTAAATGTCTCTGGAATCCCCACCATCCCACTGCCCCCAACCCTCGCTCTTAACTATCAACATACTAATTCAGGCTATTATCCTCTCACCTGGAATTTTACCCGAGATTTCTCAATTATCCTTCTGTCTCCTGTCCCACCATCCTGTCCACAGGACCACTGGAGTGGCACCTCTCAAGTGCAATTCCAATACCATCTCAGTCTCTTTCAAAAACAAATAAACAAACAAGCAAAACAAAACAAACCTTTCTGATGGTACCACTTTAACAACATGACAAAAGTCCAAGCACCTTACCGTGATTCTTGAGTTTTTCCTTCATATAGTCTGGTGTTTCTCAAATGTGACATTCTGAAAACTTCTATCAGATTCACTTGGAAACTGTTAGAAATTCACATTCCTGGAATCCACCCCAGATCTACTGAATCAGAACTGCTGAGAGAGGGTCTATCTAACAAGCTTCCCAAAGGATCTTATGCACAGTAAAATGTGAGGACTTTTGTCTACCTTTCTGAGCTCATATGCCCGACACACCAACAGGAACTGTGTTTCCTGACCATTAGTGCCTGTTAAACTCTCCTACGATTTTTTTTAAAAAAAAAAAAAACACCAATGCCCAGGCATCTCCAGACTTATTAAATTTTTTAAATGTGGCAATGAAGTCCAAGAATTGGTATTTTTTAGAAGTCCCCAGGGGAATTTAATGCATAGCCAGGACTGAGAACTACAGATAGCAGCTAAAGTTGATAATAGTAAAAATATCTGCACATCTCTGGTATATCTCACCTCCATTCCTTTGCCCATACAACCCCCTACCTGGAATGTATCTCTGCCCTGAAATTTTGCTGAACTAATTCCTCTTTATTTCTTGAGACTTGTTTCGGGGAGTGTTAATTCCAGGGAGCTCTCCCACAGGCTTGGTTTGATCCTCTTTCTCTGGGCTTCCATAATAGCCAATGCATCTCTCTAATATTGTAAGATCATGTGCATAATATAATTATGTTTCTCTCTTCTCCTCCAAATGAGTTTTGAGCTCTTTAAAGGCAAAGACCATAACTCATGCATCTTTGCAACCTTTGAGCTTAGCAGAGCCTGGCACTAAACAAATGATTGTTGATTGAATGAATAAATAAAAAAATGAATGGCTTGATCTTCTTGATAAAATAGCAGATGGGTCATCTGCCTAGAGTAGGAGGACCACAGTGAAGTTATGTTGGAAAGAGGAGGATATTTGGGATTGTGGCTGCAAGTCCCCAAGGTGAATGAAAGTATCAAATTTTACAAATTATTTGATAGAATTTGGATGTGTTGTCCTCCGAAAACTCATGTGGAAATCCGATCCCCAATGTGGCAGTGTTGGGAGCTGTTTGAGTCATGGGGTCAGATCCCTCATGAATGGATTAATGCTCCTCCTGGAGTGGAGGGGGTGGGATGGCAGTGAGTGAGTGAGTTCACAAGAACTGGTTGTTTAAAAGACCCTGGCACCTCCTGTCTCTCTCTTGCTTCCTCTTGCCGCGTGATCTGCTTGTACCCGCCAGCTGCCACCACTTTCCACCATGAGTAGAAGGTGCCAGATGCAGCTGTCCCAGAATCATAAGCCAAATAAACCTCTGTTCTTTACAAATTACCCAGTTTCAGATATTCTGTCACAGCAACACAAAAAACAGATTCATAAAATATTAAAGAAAAATACAGGAATAAATTTCTTTACAGTAGTTAAAACATTGGCTTAATCATGCAATCTTTTCTATGTGCAGTGGACTGTAGGTGCTGTAGCGCTATAATTAATTAGACCTAAAAAGGATTTAGTAACTGTTGCAATGAATGATTAGCCCTTCACACCTTAGTGTAAATAAAAGCTTTGAAGTTGGGAGAAGGGTGCCATCTACTGAGAAAATGCAGCATAACACAATAGTGAAAGCTTCAGGGAGTTCCCGTTTTTTAATTGTCCCTAAGAGTCGTCCTACCTAAATTCTTGCTCTGCCCACCGAAAATTTATTAAGTATGCTTTCTAGATTATTTTTTAAACATTCATATTTAATAAAACTTTACATCTCCTCAATAACTATTTCATGCCCATTTTTAAATACATCACTTTGTTTATATTTTCCTTAAAATTTGTAAAGTGTTTTTTCTAAATGTCTTTAATTAAAATTTTAAAAATAAAAATTATAGGATAACACAGCTCTGAAGTGCAGACTGTTATCTATTAACAAACAAAACTACCATTTATTTTGTTAGTAAGTTCAGGGGAAAAAAGAATTTTTGATGCAAGGTGAGGGCCAGATATGTCCATATTATTTAATGCAAAAAGCAAACAATGTGCAATTAAATGCAGCATTTGAGCCACTCGCAAAAAGGTGTCACTGGCACTGCTAGATGCAGTGAAGGAGATGAGATCACCAGATCAGACCAATGGCTTATCAGTCTGGAAAGACAAATAAAAAGAGTGCCACCTCAAACCTGCTCTTTATTTCCTATGGGCACAGCAAGGAAATACCCTGTAAGTGGCATGTCTCCTGAAGATCCTTCCTTGTTATTATTCAGAGAGTTATTATTCAGAAAGGGGGCTGCACCAAGCACACAGAACTGGTTTCATGGCATTCCTGCTGAGATCCCTGGAAAATGCAAACATGAGCAAAAATAGCATTTATGGAGTACTTTCTTCAGGCCAGTCACTAGCTTTTTGCCTTATATATGGTGTACCATTTAATCAAACAATCATATAAGATAGGTTTCATATCAAGTTTAATGATGAAGTAAAAGAGACTCAACGAAACTGAAGAAACTTACCCAACTTCATATATTTATAACTCGTTAAAATTCCAAGGCCAATCTCTTTGATCTAAAGCCTAATTTTTTTCCCATTTGCCCAGGCTGCTTCAGAAGGGAAAGCTATACAAGCTAGCCAAGAAAAATACTTGTGGGTAGCATCAAAGGAGAAGATCTAATTCTTATATTGGGGATATGGAGTTAAGTGGATTGCATTAATTGGAACTCTGAAATATCTACAAGATAATGTTTCTCAAAAGGGTTTGTACTGAAATGCTAATTCCTCACAGTGCCCCAAGAACAAGGAATTCTGCATGTTCAGCTGGGTTTGGGAAATGTTGCATCTAGTGTTCCGTCCCAAAGAGTCAAACGTACTTTAGTATGTTAGAAGCTCTGAGAGGTAAAGAACTCTGTTTAAATGGCTTAGTCCATGGTCTCACTCGGAATTTTCTTGAGGCACATTTAACATCCCAGCGAACGCTGGTTAGAAACTGCTGCCTTGGCCAGTAAAGAGTCATGATGGAGTTTTAGCAGAGGAGTTACATGGTTAAGTTTGCATTTTTGACACAGGATTCTGGCAGGTGGGATGTGGAGGTGGGAGAGATTGAATGTGAAGGACCTGAAACAGGGATATCTGGGGAGGAAGAAAGAAGAGCAAAAAGCAGAAATATTTAGGAAGTAAAATCAATAGAACTTGGAGATGGATCAGAAGCAGGAGAGAAATAAATCATAAATAACCCAGTAATTTCTAGCTTGGGTGACTGGATAAATGTTGTACCACATGAGATAGAGAAAATGGCTTAACTTTTTAAACTCGGTGCTTTTCAAATTGATTTATCCCTAGCCCTTTTTTGTTTGTTTATGATATTCCATGGAGCTAGTGTTCTGCAGAACACTCTTTCAGAAACACTGCTACGGAAGTATCATGCATCAGAAAGGGAACTGGCCCCCCTTAACTTTTTAAACTCGGTGCTTTTCAAATTGATTTATCCCTAGCCCTTTTTTGTTTGTTTACGATATTCCATGGAGCTAGTGTTCTGCAGAACACGCTTTCAGAAACACTGCTACGGAAGTATCATGCATCAGAAAGGGAACTGGCCCCCCAAATCTGCATGATATCATCCAACTTGCATGGGGAAAATCCTCAGAAAAATTTTGTGGAGATAATGAATTTTGCTATACAAATTAACAGTGTAAACATGATTAAAAGGGACATATATGTCTAACTTAAGAGAACACCAAACTTATTGTTGTGTATCACTAGATCTAGAGCAAAAAGTTGGCAAACTAAAGCTCTGAGGCCAAATACAGCCTAGTGCCTGTTTTTGAAAATAAAGTTTTATTGGAACACAGCTGTGCTCATTTACTTACATATTGTCTATGGCTGCTTCCAGGCAACAATGGAAGCATTGAGTAGTTGAGACAGGGACTGAATGGCCTTCAGAGCCTAAAATATTTACTATCTGGCCTTTAACAGAAAAAGTTGCCAATCTCTGAGCCTAGTGAACTGTTAAGCACATAGTAGATACTTGTTAAAAAAAAAAAAAAAGAAAGAAAATTGATGCATTGAAATTTATGAATACGAGTACCAATAAATTTGCAACCCAAGTTTCCTCAGGCTATACTAGCTGATGAGTATAAAGCAATCATGACAAAAGAAACCCAAAACGTAGATCTCTGGTTCAGCCTCCCAATCCACTTGCAGAAATATAGGAACGCCAACCCTAGCACATACCTACCAAGGTTTATGATAATGGCCCTTGTGGTGGAAACCACTTGGCAGCCCTCAGTTCTCCCACCACTACTCCTGACACTGCCTCCCTTACCTCTGGCTCCCATTTCCCAAAGTGGGCCAGTCCAGCTAGCTACCAACACCCCCTGGTGCTCATCAGCTAACACTTAGGTTTCATGGTTCCTTTATCAGCTAGGAATGCATTGGGCAGCAAATAGCAGACATTTCTTGTGGGACGGCCCGGTGGCGCACTCGGTAGAGTGCGGCACTTGGGAGCGCGGCGGTGCTCCCGCCGAGGGTTCGGATCCCATATAGAGACCGGTCCGCTCACTGGTTGAGCGCGGTGCGGGAGCAACACCGAGGGTTGTGATCTCATTGCCGGTCGCAGTACGGGCGCGACACTGAGGGTTGCAATCCCATTACCGGTCACAAAAAAAGACAAAAAAAAAAAGCAGACATTTCTTGTACAAAGGATTAAACAAAATAGGTGTTTGTTTATCCATTCAAAAAGAAATTTTGTAGTAGGTGTCCAGGGCTGGTTCCAAGGAGGAAGGATAAAGACTGAGGAAGGGCTAAGGGCTGGAGGAAGTATTCTAGCCAAAATTGTCCTTTCTCAGAAACTTTACTGGTGCCCAATCTAACGGCTTCCACTTACATCTCATTGCCCGGAATGAGCTATCATATGGCAACCTGCTCCTGCAAGGGACTCTGGACAGGGAAGTCTGTGAGCTGTCCAGCCCCACTGGTAGAGGAAGGGAGAGGGCACTGGAAATGGATTTTGTAGCAGCCAAACTACAGCTGCCAAATCAAAGCCTTTGCTTTGCCCTATTCCAGTGTGCTCTCATCGTTGTTTGGCCAAGAGAAGACAATGTCCCAACACAATGGCACCCACTTGGGTGTGGGCCTCACACAGTCTTGTGGTTGCATTCAGCGGCCTTGTGGTCTTGCGCATGTGTCACAACTGCCTCTGCTCATGAGCCTGGGCAGGGGGCAAAGCATACTATGAAACAATCCAAGCAATCCCACCTTACCACACCAACTTTGCCATGATCTCCCTCCCTTCTTATTCTAAAGCTTGTCGTTGAGAAAAGTTTGCATCGCAGGCCTCCTAAAGAAAATTCTTTCCCATGCCCTCCCTGGCATTTCATGTTGGTTAATCTCCAGGAGGTCTTGCATCCATCTCCATACATAGCTGAATCTGTAGATTGTATACAGCTTGGGATCTCACGCTGGGTTCTTCACAAATCAAAAAGGTGGAGAGAAAGAAAGTGGTTGGAAATAGGGTTTCAGGAACACCAGAGCTCAGGGCTTAGGTGGGGCTATAGAAGAGAGTATTCATGGAACACCTACCATTTGCCACAAGCTTGAAGTCTATATTTTAATTATAAATATTTTGTCTATTTGTAAAGTAGACCAGAAAGAAATTCCTAGAAATATGGTGACTAGTACAGCATTATGCTCATAAATTTAATAAGAATCACTACCTGGAACAGTTTAATAGATCGTTGGTTAGTTGATTATTATTTTTGGCTAAAGTATACTCTAAGAAATAATACAAAATGTGTAATATTTATTGATTATTCTATAAACTACCCTTGCTTTAAAATCAGTCAGACAGGGGCCGGCCCGGTGGCGCACTGCTACAGTGCGCCGCTTGGGAGCGCGGTGGCGCTCCCGCCGAGGGTTCGGATCCCACATACAGATCGGTTCCCGCTCACTGGCTGAGCGAGGTGCGGGAGCAACACCAGGGGTTGCGATCCTGTTGCCGGTCCCGGTCCGGTATGGGCACGACACTGAGGGTTGCGATCCGTTGCTGGACACGAAAAAAGACAAAAAGGAAAAAAAAAAAATCAGTCAGACAGAGTTCTAAACTCTCCAAACTAGAGCAGTTGTTCTCAACTCAAATGCAGTTGCTAAATACATTGCATTGGTCATGTTGAACATTAGCTAGGAAACTATTCAGTGCTACAGCATAGCGATAATTAATTTTGGTGTAGAATATCCAAATCCAATTCATGTGCATTGTCTCATTTGACTTTCACAATTAAGTCATTCCAAATTGGTAAAGGGCCACAAAAAATGTTTACATTGTGTAATGATAAAATAAAACATAAAAAAAAAAAAACAACAATTCACTCCATTTTCTCTAGATTCGTCAGCCTCCTCAGAAATGTGGCTGTCTTAATTATAGGCAGATTTTAGGGGCCATGGTTAAGGGCTCCCTATATTCCCCAAATATTTTTGCAACCTGCTAGCTAATGCTTGACATTTTTTCATAAGAGAGAAATCTTTCATTCCACGATTAGATATATGACCAAACAAACTTTCCACAGGACATGTAACATATTATTCAGTCTCACAGGAGGGTGTGAAAGAAATGCAGTGATCAAGAGTTCAGGCCCTAGGTGGACGGCCAGTGACCCGATGTGGGCGCAACCGCTATTATATGTTTTCTCATCTGTAAAATGAAATGATCATTAACTCTTCCCCATGTGGTTTTTGCCAGGATTGAATAAAATAATATTTACAAAGCACTTTCTGAGGCTGGCAGCCAGGAAAGACTCAATAAATGTTGATTATTGTTTTTATTTTTTGTTGTCATCTTTATTGTTGGACTGATGAGAAAAAGACAGTACAGAGAGCACCAAGCCATCTGAAGGGAAGGAGCGACATACTCCACAGAGGAGAAAAGAAAAGAACACCAAAAGAGGAGAGACGTTCCCGTAGCATGGAATGGACAAACAGCCCGAACTTCCCAATTTTTCCCTTTGGCCCACGTGGGCCAGTCAAGGGCCCATGGGCAGGAGCCGAGAACTCACCGGGGAGTCAGTGCGGCAATAGCCCACCAGATGGCAGCATGGAGCCACTGCCACTTTCACAGCCTTGGACAGCACTGCAGCGTCACCATGCTGAACTCCACAGGGCTCCAAAGAACGGATTCACAGCAATGGAAATAGGAGTTGTCCCGGCCAGACTCCCCCTGTTGCACCGTCTAAGACCTGAGCGCTGGTGTTCTTGAAACCTTATTTCCGTCCGCTTTCCCTCTCTCCACCTCGCTGTTCTTGGGAATGTAGAATGACTGGTAAATATGATTTACCCATTCTGCAGCAAGCATGTTGTCTGTTCTTTCTAAACCCATAGTACCTCAGCGATGGCTAAAAATATCAAAACAAAATACCTTTTGTCGTGCTTATCGATGAATCACATTTGGGCAAGATGAGTTCAAAAGAAAAGATGTTGCAGAAATCCAATTGCTTTTTTTTTTTTTTTTTTTTTTTTTGAAGAAAAGCCAAGCAGTAGTCCATCAACATCGTTTAAATCCAATTATTAGACAG
This sequence comes from Galeopterus variegatus, assembly GCF_000696425.1. Classification (NCBI taxonomy): domain Eukaryota; kingdom Metazoa; phylum Chordata; class Mammalia; order Dermoptera; family Cynocephalidae; genus Galeopterus; species Galeopterus variegatus. The sequence continues at coordinate 245,426 of NW_007732308.1, read as the reverse complement.
TAAATAGTTTATAAATGGATTTACACAAATAAATTATATTTGCCCAAAAACCGAAGTCCTTATGAAATCTTACTGCAGATCCAAAGAAACAGGTCATATTCCTTTATAGCTACAAATAGTAATAACACTGAAGTGATCCATCATAGATTAAACTATAGGATCATTATGGATTCATTCATTTTTAATTGGAAGCTAACTAATTTATTCAAGGAGAAGGTTGAAAGTACCAAACAAAATTTCCATGGGACAGGTAATATTCAGTATATGTCCCCAAATGCTATAATTTATGTGTGACTCAGTTTTAGGCAACAGATAAGAAAAACATATGTATCCAAATAACTCCCTAGAAAATATCCATATGCAGAAGCTGAAAACAAGTTATTCCTGTTTACAACAGCATTGACATACTTGAATTACCCCTGACCCGCTTTTTCATTGTCGTATAACCTGGTCTGGTACCGCAGTTATGTGCACACCCCTTTTCTCTGGAGGTATGTGTAACTTTAATGTGGGTTAAATGTGAGCCCATATTAATTTAAATTTTTTTTAAAATTTTAAATAATGACACTGCTTTGAGCTGAGAAATACTAAAGTACCCACCACTTAAAATATGCAGTCTGACCTTAAAATTATTATCACCAGTAATTCACTTTATCAGCAATATTAACAAACCACATCACGAGCCTCCACGTGTGATTCATTGAGAAGGACACAACAGCACTTAGATAGTGCTCCTAGCAAAAAAAAAAA
>NW_007732308.1:243184-243716 GCF_000696425.1 Galeopterus variegatus | reverse complement strand
AATCTGTGGATCAGAGTGACAGTATATAAAAGTCCTTTGCACTGTTTTTGCAACTTTTCTGTAAACTTAAAATTATTTCAAAATAAAAATAATCCATTAAAGAATGGTAACCAGATAATCATTTTAGGCTAAGACCCAGTAAAGCAATATTTACTTTATTTTATTAATAAAACAACATTGTGCCAAAAAAAAGGGAAATTTCCAAAAGAAAATAAAATCACCGATAATGCACCTCCTTATTATGCAGGTGTCACATGTCTAAAGGTTTCCTCTCCTGTCTTAGTGTCATGTGTCTTCTCTATCGTCTGCATGGCTGCTGTCCTCTGTTCCAAGCCTCTCTCATCTCTCGACTGGAGATTGGGCTCCGCGTTTCTACCTGTCCCCTCCTTATGTTGTCTCAGCAGAGCAGCTAACATTTTCTTCCATATTTGGCACTTTATGAAGGCTCAACAAACATCTGCTGAATGAATGAATCAATGAATCAATCAATCATAGTGAAAATACCATTCTGTCTTTTGCTTTTTCCTTTTTT
>NW_007732308.1:218540-242468 GCF_000696425.1 Galeopterus variegatus | reverse complement strand
GCTAAATACATTGTGAAGTGTCTGCCTGATACTTTAGCATTTAAAACATCTGAACATTGTTCAATCCCAGTTAAATCCCTTCTACTCTAGCTCATCCCTAGGGTTCTCCTTCTGCCAATTTGAAAGGAGACCAAGTGCCCCCAACTCTATCTTTATTCTCTGCTTTCCTCCCCTGCCTATAGCTGGCTGCCCAAATTCTGTCTTACACTGTGATTCCCCACCTGAGCATCTCTGAGTCTAGATGGCTGTATCCAAATCTCTCAAAATCAGATCAGATTGGGCTCTGCCTTCTGGTTGAGCCAGAGCTTCCTGGTCTCACCAGAATCGTGGGGTTATGGAAATCTGCAGAATGAGGGTTGGGCACCTGATAGTGAGCATCACTCTGCCACTAACCAGCTGTAGGCCTTTGGCAAATTGTATAATCTTTCCTGTTCTCAATTTTCAATTGGGTAAAACAAAGGTGGGATTAAATAATTTCTAAAATCACCTTTAGTTCTGAAAGGCTATGATTCTATGATTCTATAGTCAGGAAAAAGGGGAAGTAATCAGATAACAAAATCAGGAGAAGGAAAATTTTGAAATGCAACAGAATATTAGTATGATGATCATGGATATCATAGATTTACTTTAGCATTTAGATGCAGAAGACATAAGAATAAGACTCCCCTCACACAAACTGGTGGTAATTACAGACTGGTCACTGCGGAAGAGGATAAATGACTTAATAAAACAGTTGACCATGACTCTTACCAGCTGTGGTTAAATGACACATCTTCAAATGCTGTAATTAAATACCTCTGAACTAAATTCTTCCTTTATATTTCAATAGCTTGGGAAGTACAGTCAGTTTTTTAGGGTACTAGATCAATGGTTCTCAAAGCATGATCTACAAGTCTGGACCAGAGATCAGAGCATTTCAGAGTGAGGGGAAAAGCTGATGAACAAGTTCAACTTGAGAAAAGTAAGCGCCAGGCTGCCGAGGGCTTGTCAAGAGTTACAATGGCACAGTGGTCTCACCCCCAGGACGTCCAACTGGGCATCTCACTGCCATGCAACTCATTCATAAAACACCAATAACCAGTCACTAATGAGCTGGTCTCTGGTGCTGTGATTGCAGCCATGGCCGTATTTCACTTCTGGCATTGATCCACGTAATTCATCCCTGTTCATGCCTCGGGGACTGCCTGTCCCCTTAGGTAGGTCATATACAATGAGACTCAGTGAAGTACTAGAGTCCTTTCACCACTCTGGGATGGGGGCCGAGATGGACACCCCTGCCTCCCTCTCTAAAGTGGGCCAGTGAATACAATTACAGGCAACTCTTCAGACACGACCATTCAAGTGCTTTCTGTTTTTGTGATAGTACTAGTAGACCAGGGCTGCATGTTCCTCCTGGGGCTTATATCTCCGTTGAAATCTCCTCTGAAAATTTGGAAAGTTAAAAAGCCATTGCATCAATGCAATCCCTATCAAAATACCAATGACAAAATGACATTCTTCACAAAAATAGAAAAAAAGATCCTAAAATTTGTATGGAACCACAAAAGACCCTGTATAGTTAAAGCAATCTTGAACAAAAAGAACAAAGTAGAAAGCATCATACTTCCTGACTTCAAAATATACTATAAAGCTAGTAACCAAAACAGCATGGCACCGGCATAAAAATAGAAAAACAGAACAATGGAACAGAATAGAGGGCCCAGAAATAAGCCCACGCACTTACAGCCAACTGATTTTTGACAAAGGTGTCAAGAATATACAGTGGGGAGAAGACAGCCTCTTCAATGAAATGGTGCTGGGAAAACTGGATATCTATATGCAGAACATTGAAACTATCTCTCACCGTACACAAAAATAAACTCAAAAAGCATTGAAGACCAGTCCCCGGTCCGGTCCGGGGGCAACACTGAGGGTTGCGATCCATTGCCGGACACGGAACTGGATATCTATATGCAGAACATTGAAACTATCTCTCCCCGTACACAAAAATAAACTCAAAAAGCATTGAAGACATAAATTTAAGATCCCAAACTATGAAACTACTAGAAGAAAACATAGAGGAAAAGTTACACAAAATGGGAGTGGGTGGAGCTTTTTTGAGCAAGATCGCAAAGGCACAGGCAACTAAAGCGAAAACACACAAACGGGACTACTTCAAACTGAAGAGCTTCTGCACAACAAGAGACACTGTCGTCAAAGTGAAGAGACAACCTGCAGAATGGGAGAAAGCATTTGCAAACTACACATCAGAGAAGGGACTAATATCCTGAATATATAAGGAACTCAAAAGCAAAAAATCAAACAATCCAATCAAAAAATTGCAAAGGAGCTGAGTAGACATTTCTCAAAAGAAGACGTACGAATGGCCAAGTACACAAAAAATACTCAAAATTACTAATCATTAGGGAAATGCAAATTAAAACCACACTGAGATATCATCTCACTCCTGTTAGAATGACTGTTATAAATAAGACAAAATAGCAAGGACTGGCGAGATGTGGAGAAAAGAGAACTCTCCTACGTCGTTGGTGGGAGTGTAAATTGGAACAGCCACTGTGGAAAACAGTACAAAGATTCCTCAGAGAACTAAAAATAGATCTGCCCTATGGCGCAGCTATCCCACTACTGAGTATGTACCCAAAGGAAATGAAATCGTTATATCAAAAAGACACCTGCCCTCCGTGTTCATCACAGCACGATTCACAATAGCCAGGAGATGGAACCAACCTAAATGCCCATCATTGGATGACTGATAAAGAAAACTGTGGTATATATACACAATGGAGTGCTATTCAGCTATTTTAAAAACGATTCAAATTGCAACAATTTGAATGAAACTGGAAACCGTCATGTTAAGTGAAATAAGTCAGGCACAGAAACACAAATACCGCGTGATCTCATGTATATGTGGCATCTTAAAAAAAGAAAGAAAGCGGTTGTCATAGAAGTAGAGAGTAGAATAATGGTTACCAGAGGCTGGGAGGGGAGGGGGCCAGGAGAAGGGGTGGACTAAAGGGTACAAAACTATGGCATATGCATGTACTGAAACAACACACTGTACACCACGAATATGTATAAGTAAATGTTAAAATAAAAATTACTAATTATTTTTTTTAAAGCCACTGCATTACAGTGCTTTGTATGTTTTCAGAAATCAAACTAACATGCCAAAGAAAAGAGCCAATCCTTTTATACAAACACCCGACAACATGTTTTTCCCTGGATTTGTCCAGATAGAGAAGGTACCATTAAGGAGTACTTTCATGGGGGAAGGTAATTCTCTATATTATGGCTATTGGCAATCATAAATATAGCCTTTGTTACCTGATATGGCAAAGATGGCTTCCTTGTTACCGTGTGGTGGAGCAGGATGCACATGTCTTCACACCTGTGCTAGTCTTCAGGCAGAGAAACGTCTTCAGCACCTCTTGGGCTAACCCCCAGACCCTGCCAAAGCTAGATGAGAGTGAAGCTTCTGCAGTGCCCCTGCTCTGTGTAGAGACCACACCCTCCAAAGCCTTGGCATCCAGAGAGACAGCAGCAGAACCTGCTACCACAGAGCCCCCTGCAATGTTTTCTTATGAAAATTATACATTATTTTTTACCAGGTACGAAGCATCTTCAAGACAAACAAGAATGTAACTCCCTCAATCTCGAGATATCAGGCCTCTACGCTGTCAATAAATCCTTCTTAATCATCTGGAAGCTTTTTTTTAATGTCACTCTACGCTTTGCTAATTCTCTCAGGCCCTTTTGTTATTCATAATATTCCACTGAAATGAAAGTGATTGCTCACTTATTCAAAAGTTTGAGAATTCTTGCCTTAGAAATTTGGATTTAGAAGGATGTAAGTTCTGAGGCCCTTATTCTAGAGCACTGAGACATGTAATTTAATTTGTGAAATCATTCACAGGAAGGGGAAACGGTAGAACCATGGCGTTCAGTGTTCCCCTTTTTGGGGAATCAGACTGTCTGAATCTGAATCCCTGTTCTTTAATTTACTAGCCAAGTGAAACTGGACAAGTCACCTCATCTCTTCAAATCTCCTTTAGTCCGTTTGTGAAAACAGGTTTGATAATAAACAATCAATACATTTCAACTATTATTATTTTGAAGTTCTGCTGGGAAGGCAGTGCCCCAGAACATTCAGGCTGATGGGTTCTGAAATTATACTGTTTGAGTTAAAATCCTGGCTCCAGCCCATAACTAATTATGTGACTATAGGTGAATTATTATTATTATCATCATCATCATTATTATTATTATTTTGGCAGCTGGCCGGTATGGGGATCTGAACCCGTGATCAGTATGGGGATCTGAACCCATGATCTTGGTGTTATAGGGCTGCACTCTAACCAGCTGAGCTAACCAGCCAGCCTCCAAAATTATCTAACCTCAAATTGCAGATTTTTGTTCTGTAATATGAGGATGAGGGTTGTCATGAGGAATAAAGGTATGGGGATCTGAACCCGTGATCTTGGTGTTATAGGGCTGCACTCTAACCAGCTGAGCTAACCAGCCAGCCTCCAAAATTATTTAACCTCAAATTGCAGATTTTTGTTCTGTAATATGAGGATGAGGGTTGTCATGAGGAATAAACGAGAGAGAAAATCAGTATCTCCACAGAAAGTGCACAGTACAGTGCTTGGTGCATAATAAGCATTTGGAGAATATTAGTTGTTATAATTATTAATAGTAATGTAGTCACAGCAGCAGTAGTGGTAGTAATATTGCTCTATTTAAGAGGCAACTTGTAATTATTAACTGTGGAATATCTCTGAAAAATGTTCTTGGCAGAATTAATGTTTCCATCCTGACTGGAGCTCATTACAAATACCCATCTTTTCTGAACAGTGCGAGGACCTTTGGAAGAATGTTCTGGGTGAAGTGGGAGTGCACAGCATCCAGTAACAGTCTAGACGGGGAAACATGTTTTTCCTTCCTCAGCTGTTCCATTTGATTTACTAAAAATCTTTCTTGTGCTAATTTAAGGGTTGGGATAGTAATGAAAACGACAATTTCTGCCAATATTTATAATATAAAAATTTTCACTAGTCTAAAATTATAAACTTTAAAGTATTTACCTGAAATCAATTTTATTCTCAAAAGGCACTATTGTATAATAGATGTGCACCAGATTTGAAGTTAAAACAAAATCAAAGTGTATGTTTTTTTCATTGTCTTTTTTGTTGTTTTTCTTAAAAAGAGAGAGAGCAGAGGCAGTGCAAACTGTGTGTGAAACAGACATCCATCTATGGTCTTAGGTAGAATACTGTGGCCCTGGACCGTCACTGAATATTTTTTAATGTCGGTTTTCCTCATCTGGGAAAATAGGGGCTTTAGATATCTGCCCAGTTGTCTTCCAAAGTTATTATTGGAGATCAGATGAGAAAAACTTGGACTGAGTTGTAACTAAAGTCATTGTACAAATTTAGGTTATTCTTATTTCAAAGGGTGAGCTCACTCACCCACACAAATGCTAGTTCTTGGATTTTGTTTGCACTAACTGAAAAACAACCGATTCAGCTTGTTGGTACAATTACCCCTGAATTTGGCTCCATTTTAGGAGGGACAGTCAGTTTCAGAATATGCCTTAAGGTACTGGGGGTGTAGCACCACTTTCTCTGAAAACAGGGGGCTGTGCTCCTGTGGCTGGAGCCTTTCACAGACTCCTTTAAGGAATTTTAACAGGCCCTCCCAGAGCTGTGCACTTGCCAAAATATATATTGACATGATAAACCACAATGGATTTAAGTGTTTAAAGTCAAAAATACACTTTTAAAAATAAGTACTTAAGTTGGCCGATGGAGCAATAATACCTGGATGCTGAATTGAATTTGTTTAGAATAAACCACAGAGTAAACTTTTTCTTCTTAACATTTTGCACTGAAGCGAGGAAAACCAAAGGGGAAAGAATACAATTCCATGAAACATTTCCTCATCTTTACATTATGGAACAATTGCAATTTCTAGCGGAGTTGTGTAGCCAAGCCAACAAACCCCGACAGTCTGTAAAAATGTTTAGATTCAAATTAAAAGTAAATCTGCTTCCTATGCCTCTGGATCTGTCTGCTTCTTTCTGTCTTACACTTGTTTCTTACGTCTCCTGTAATACCGTCTGGTGCCCAGAAAATCTGCTGCAAAAGAATCCCCCAAACTCGGGAGGGGGGATTGCAGAAAAAGTCAGGTGCCTATTTTTCACTTATTTATTCTTTTTTGTGACTGGCCATTAAGGGGATCCAGACCCTTGACCTTGGTATTATTGACACCACACTCTAACCAACAGAGCTACCTGGCCAGCCCTATTTATTCTGTATCTGCCTGTTGGTGTTGAGATACTTACAGACTGTCTCTTCCTTTGATTATGTGCAGTCTATGTTACACTTTCCAGTTGTCTCCATTGTTTTAACTTGGATGGAATATTGTGAAGTAATTTTGATTTGAGCAACTTCTTGTGTGCATGGGCTACCTACGGTGAACTCCAGTGTTCTGAAGGGTAAAGGTTATTTTGTCTCATTAATTCTGTTCATTCAGACATCACCGCCTCCAGCTTATCCTAAGATGTGAAATATTGTTTTTATCATTTTGTAAGCTTTCAAGCACCAACTTGGAAGGAACATCAGAGGGGAGAAACTCGGTTTAACCAGGTAGGTGGTTCAGAGAACTCTTGCCCCATATTGTGTTTTCCAGTGTGCACGGCATTCAGAGGAAACACTGAGATTGCACTGGGGGTGTCCTTGGGAAGATCTCAGTTTGCCACAGGCCCCTTGCTCCTCCACTTCTCCTGAACTGGTTCTCCAGGCCAGGGGTGGGAGTGTAGAGCAGTACGCCACCACACCATACATGTATAGCAGCAGGTTGGAGGTTGACAAATTCACCCCAAGGCTTAGAGGGGACCTCCGCATTTTGAGGCTTGAACTCATTTAGTGCATTTGCCTCTGTCAGAGATGAAGGCCCACCAAACAGCATGGTTAGCCTAGCATGGACTCCGACAGCCAGGACAGTGGCAGCGTGTTTCCTGGAAGGGGACAAGTGTTTCCTGCTCCCACCTGAGACTGTACTACTCCAATCTTAAACCAGTATCCCGATTATTTTATACCAGCCCTCTGATCATAGCTTCAAGCTTGACCCTGAGTACAGTGCAGTGTCCTGGAGAAAAGTGAGAACTTAAGAGTTTGGCATCATAGAAGCAGACAACCAACTACATTTTCACTCGGGATCTTAGAATGCCCTGTGGAAAGGGATTTTTCTTCAAAGATGTTTAACGTTCTACAGATACAAAAGTGAAAGTGGTTTTGAACCTCAGGGACAGTCTTTGTTCATTTTATATGTGGCAATACACCTACTCCCTCTCTATGCATGTGGTTTCTAAGCTCATTGCACTTATTCATTGTCCTGGCATTCCTGGTGTCCTTTGTTATCTGGACCCTGGAAAGCTTTGATAACACTACTCATTGATGCATTTTCATGACCTCAGTAAATATGATTTCCATGTTCTTTAAATGCCTATTTTTGCTCTCACAGGGACACACATATAACCTCTTTTACTTCCACATTTTAAAACCCAGGAGATGCTCATTAAACAAGCAAAGTCAGATAGGATAGGAAGAAGCAAAGACGTCCCTTTGGGTGGTGGTCCAAACTACTCCTGCCAGGCAGGAATGGCCTTTGCTGCCCCTGCCCCTTGCCATACTCAATACATCCACACTCCCGCTCCCTCACCCAACATCAATTTGCTCCCCACTCCTAACCCTCTAAGCATCCACCCCCAGCCCCTCCTATCTTGCCTTATGAGTCCTTTTGTTTACAGCACTTATAACTTTCTAATATGCTATCTAGTTCACTTATTGTGTTTATTACAATTGTTTGTCTCTCTCCACTATCATATAAGTTCCATGACAGATTTCTGCCTATTTTGTTCAGTAATGAATCTCAAGTTCCAAGGCCAGTGTAGCACATAGCAGGCACTCAACAAATATTTGTTGTACAAACGAATGAAGGCTGAAAGACAGATACTTCTCTAACATTCAGGTCATTATGTGTACCCTGCTCTCCTCATCTCTAGGTACAAAGTCTTGGCAACATTTTAAATTAAATGTTGTCCATGTCTTCTTCTCTCTTTCCTCATTGCCCACATTCCTCACTGCCCAGAACTTTTATTTAATCTAAAAACACCCATTTCTTTGGTCTACCCTAACCCATATTCTTCAAAATGTCCCATGCTTTAATATATAATTCATTCTCTTTGGGTCTGAAGATCACTTTTTTATAGTGTTTAAATATATTCTCCACTTTACTTAAAATACTTCTTTGAAGTCTTAAAATTCTTAAAGCATAATGACACATTATTGGGCAGGCATCTTTATTCAATGAGAAATTCAAGTCCCAACAGTGAGAGAAAAAGAAGTGAGAAAAAAAAGAAGTGAGAGGGAAAGAAGAAATTAAGAGTTATTTAGGGCTAACATGCCCTAGGCAATGTAGTGTGAATTATGATTCTCATTTACAATAAGGAAACTGAAGCTCAGATTATGTGATCAAATCAAGGATTTTCTTTGGCACAGTCTTTTAAAAAATAATTCAGGGGTTCTGCTTTCATAATGGCAATGTGAGGATCTCAACAGATCCAATCCCCAGCCAAAAAAGCAAAACTGTTGAAAATTGTAAAACAAGCAAAAAAATAATAATGCTTTCTCTCTCTTGATTACTCATCCTTTCTAAGTAAATCCATCCCATCGTTGGTTTTATTGAATCTCAGAGCCATAAACATTTCAATAGTGCTGTGCGTTGATTGAATCGTGTCCCCCCAAATCCATACATTAGAAGCTTAATCCCCACTGTAGCTGCTGAGGGTGGGAAATCCTATTATGGTAATTGAAAGGTGGGGCTTTTAAGAGAGGTGATTAGATTGTAGGAGCATGCCGTAGTGAATGGATTAATAATGGTGGTTGGGGCGTAGTTCTGAGGATTTTAAAAGGAGAGTGCATTAGGAGCTCTCTCTCTCTCTCTCTCTCTGCTCCACCATTTTCTGCTATGTGAGACCCCTGCGTTACTGTAAAGCCACCACCAAAGAAGACCCTCACTAGATGTGTTCCTTGGACTTTGAACTTCCCAGGCTCTGACACTGTAAGCAATAAATTTCGTTTTCTTATTAATTACCCTGTTTCAGGTATTTATGTTATAAGCAACAGAAACAGACCAATACAAGTAGGAAGGTCTGTATTCAAATTAATTACCACAATGCTCTATCTCTGTAAATATGCAACTGTATTCTTGAAGATTATTGAGTTGCCAAACCGTACAATCTTATCCAGGTAGCCCTCTCCCTTAGAGATACCCAGATACTAAAATAACTATGATTAGTATTGTAATTACTCAGCACTAAAGAATTATTACTCAAGATTTGGATACTATTTTGAGAACACAAGGAGCTCAATGACATAGAGGTAGATGGTATTGATCCAGAAATAAAAAACAAAATAGAAAGTCCTTTATATTCCAAATTTACACCCCATTACTTGAACGGAGATTTCATGTGTCTTTCTACTTTTCCTTCTCCTCAAAAGGTAGGAATAGAGAAAACAATTGTAATGCTTACCAGTGCTTCCTTTGGTCCAGCCACTGTGCTAAGCCTTTGACAGACATAGTCGTACTCAATGCCCACAACCACTTTCTGAGGTTGGCATTTTACAGTTCTGGGACTTGATACTTTTAAATCTAAGGAATTTATCCAAAACCCACAGTTAGAAAGAAGTAAACTGGGATTATAAATCTAGCCAGTGAAATAGCAGAGGCCACACCACTAATCACTAATGACACCTTCCACACTCTCCCATCTCTCCTCAGCTTTGCACATCTTCTCTCTTGTCCCTCCAACACCAAAATTAAAAATATATAAATAATGGTATTTTAGAAAGAGATACAGGTAATTGACTCAAACACTAGTCTAAACACTCTTGTCCTAGGTATGAGGTGTCATAAGGCTGGAGATGCACAGCCTAAGGTTTCCAGGACCACAGAAGAATTAACCAGTCTGGGGGTTTGCTGTGGTGGTAGTTGTTTGTTTTTGCTTTCTCAAGAGGTAGAGAAATGTAGTCTATTAGAGTTGTGAAAGACACTCTTCAAAAGTGGGGATTATACACAAAAGCTGTCAAGGGTTTGGAATGCTGTTCTACAAGGTGACATATACATTTGAGGTGAAAGAAACAGGGAGATGAGATGACATTCTAGTTGGCAAGTATATTTACTATAACCTGGAAACACCCGCAACCCCAGTCTACAGTTCCCCAAGTCTTTAAGGAGCCCATGTATGTATCAGGAAACTCTAGTACAAGAAAACAGCAAGACCAATCTGCTTAGCTGGGGAAAGAAAAAATCCATTTTGCAGATGACCCAGGTATTTTGTCTTAGGCTTCCTTGCTATTTTGTGACAAAGAGCACTATCCTCTCTCACTAATGTTACCTCTCACTATAGCAGAGGATGGGACAAGGTTGACAAGACACACAGAATCAAACATTTTGAAAGACTTTTTAGAGTCAATGAAAAGGTTTGGTAGAAAACTATCCAATGAATGGTCCTGGTTAATTTGTAACTTCCTGCTAGGGCATACATACTCTCACTCACTTTTACTCACCTACAGTAGCCTTTTATTTGTGTACAAATGCAGTAAGTACTAAATGGTGAAATGAATAGTAATTTGAATAATAGTCACAGTCAGAGCTGCAAAGGGAATGAAAGACACTGAACAGGCAGAGGAGACAGGGGGAGGCAAAATAGCCACTGTGTTCAATAGCAAGTTGTCTGAACTGCATGTGAGTCTGTCTTGCATCTGCAAACCAGGGATAACACTGACTTCACAGGGTTATAGTGAATTTTAAATACAATTAAGTTTCTGACAATATTTTATAAACTGCACTAAGTGCTGCACTAATATGAAGAACCATAACGGTCTCTGCTTTTGCAATTTAGTGCAGGACATGACAGAACCTCACCTGGAGCTGGACTCAGTGCTGCGACACAGGGAAGGCAGAGAGAGGGAAGCTGTATGTGAGGTTGAAGAATTACTTCTGGAACAGACTAGGTGAGGTAAAGTTAGCATACAAAGAGATTTCAGTGACAAGAGACTGGAAATGGTTTCTGAAGGAAATGCAGGACAGCTTTTGAAGAGAAAAAGGAGAGGGCTCCTGTTCATGGGTAGTGGGACAATCTAGCAATGCTAGTTTTGTTTATGTATGTCATGCCCTGAAAGTTGATGAGTAATACCAAGTTTCTTCTCAGTGACTTGGTAAATATGTCCAGTTCCTTTTATCATCTCCCCATGGCCCCCCACTGAAAATTTTTGAATTTGTTCTTACTTATTGGAGACTTCAGGTATACATGAAAGAACTAGGGTTAAGTGATAGGGTGTGAGTGAGAAGAAAATTATAGGAGAGAATATTCTGTACCAAAATCACATAATAAAAATATAAAAGAGTGAAATAAAAGAACAATCAGTTTGGCTTTTTGTAGCCTTTCCTAGCAGAGGTGAAGAGGTTTTTTTTTTTTAATTGTTGTTTTGGGTCTTTTGGGGGAGGGGAGATTTAAGAGGGGTCAAGTAAGAAGGTGGTAGTAGTGGATGTTATAGCTTTACCAGAGCTGACCAAGAATTAGCTGAGGCTTTCACTTATTACAAATAAGTCCAGTATCTATATCAATGCATTTCAACTATTAATATTTACTTGCACGACATATGGGAAACCTTTGGGTTTCACAACAATCTATAGGTTATTTTTTAAAACACACATCTCACAGAAGGAAAGGTGCTCAGAGATGAGCAACTGATTCTAGACCATGAAGGTGGTAAGAGGCAGGGCCTGGGTTCACACCCAGATATTTGGACTCCAAATGCAATGCCCTTCCACAGCCTGCCGAGTTTTCCTTATGTGTATTAAGTGGGACTTTTTGGTTTAGATCCTGGTGTTGGGAACTTTGTGCTCCTTATGAATGCTTTTATACCCTCCAGGACTCGTGATCCATGACCAGCGCCTGCACCTGCTCACCTGAGTCACTCTCTTTTCTCCAGCATATTCTCAGTCTATCATTCCTTCGCTCTTCGTCTTCCTTACATCTCCTTGTAACTTGCCTCCTTCCCCTCACCAGCCCCAACACTGAGGTACAAGGCTTTGAAATGACCCTGACTTTCTTCAGTTGCCTTAGGAAGACTACTTGGACTGGGGGGAGGAATCTCAGTCAGTCCCAAGCCTATTTATTTGTGGTCACTAAACATAGTGATAAAAGAAGCAGAAAAATTGGACACACAGACCTAGATCACTCTTGCAGACTGGTGAAAGATTTTGTAGATGAACAGATTTTTAAATGTAATTGAAGAGTTTTCCTAGAAAAAAGCAGGTGTTCGGAAACAGACTTTGCATTTCGTTGTGCAATAGCACCATCCAGTTGTCAGAAGAAAAGCCCAGCAGCTCCCAGAGAAATGCAACCAGCTCCGGGGATCTGAACGCAGCAGGCAGCTTGGCTTCAGACCTCACAAATGCTACTATTTACAGCCACAAGGCTGTCTAGTGCAGTCCGACACAAGCAGCGACAACAAAAACCACTCACAGTATTAAAACTTGTCAATGAAAACTGTTTTTGTGTTTATAACTGAAAAGCAAAACAAGTCTATCTCTTTTTGTCTCCTTTTTGGAATAAAAGCATTTGACATTTAAACTATTTTATTCTCTTATTCTTCCTCTGCAAAATACAAATGGAAGGTGGAAAATTAAAGAGTGCATTTAGGTGAGTTGATTTGCCTAATTTTTCCACATCCGGTTATGTACCCAGCTACTCACGGGACACACCATGAATGCCACAGTAGAGACAGAAGGGGAATGAGGAGAAAGTGAGATTAATTCTGATTGGGGATACTGGGAAGGCTGAAGAGATTACTTGTGAGTTGAGTCTGAGTAGACAGGTGAGATATTAACTGGAGCAACTGGAAGACAGTCGTTCAAGTTCGGAATTCTGATTGGGGATACTGGGAAGGCTGAAGAGATTACTTGTGAGCTGAGTCTGAGTAGACAGGTGAGATATTAACTGGAGCAACTGGAAGACAGTCGTTCAAGTTCGGAAACTAGGATACGTTCGGAAATGGCAAGTGCAGCAGGAAGATGCTGTGCATGGAAGGATATTTTCACAACTGTCTCCCTCATGGACATCTAAGGTCATAGAGGACAGGGCCTGGGTCTCACGTGTCCAAAAACAAATCCCTTCCCAACTTCCTCATACCTGCTCCCTTCATACATGTGCCAGATCTCAGAGGACCTTGTAAACAAACAGAAGGAATTTAGACGTTAGCCTGAGGTGGTGGGCAGGTCTTGGGAATTTAAGCAGAGGAATTATTGCATTTGCATTATCCAAAGGCTTGCCTGGCTGCAGTACAGAGAAAGAACCGTTGTAGGGTAACAACTGATGGGAGAAAACAGTGAAGACAGTTTCAGTGATCCAGATCACTGTAGTAACTTCTCTGCCTCAACACCTCCAAAATGACTTTTCTAAACACAAACTGTATTTTACAGCCTGCATCTCAAAACTCTTAACAGCTTCTCTTATGTACAGAGTAAGGTTTTAGATACCAAGCACAGCATTCAAGGCCCTTCTTAATCCGAACGCATTCTACCTTTCTAGGTGTATTTTCTCCTGCTACCTCCCTTCATGTACTTTGGCTTCTGTAAGGACTTCTCCCCAAATACGTCATGTGTACGTGCCCCTTTGTGTTTATTAAGGCTACTGACCCTCTCAGGAGTTTGCTCCTCCTCCTCCTATGTGTTCCTTTCATTCTTCCTTGCAGCATAGTGAAGTTCTTCAAGGGCCAGGCTGGTGACTTACTCCTCCATCCACACCGTTAGCCTAGCACCTTGCACATTGCAGGCACTCGGCAAATATTTGAGCAGAATTGAACTGTAACATCAGTACTTGTACTTAAATTAATTTAATATTTATTGTGCTCCAGAAGTCATAAACAAAAAGATTAATCAATTTAAAAACATTAAAATGAACAACACTGCACAGAAATGTTTTAAAAAGTCAAAAGATAGACTGACGGGAAAAATATACAGAATATGTATGATAAAGAGGTGATTTCCATAATATACCTAGTTCCCCCCAAAATTCACACCAACACTCTGGGGGGGAAAAACAAAGAAAATGAATACATCTGTTCTATTTTTTACTGATCTGACTGGGAAGGATGAAAGAGTTTTGAAGTACCCAGTGGGAATGAGGGTATCAGAAAAGAAACACTCACAGGCTTTGTTTAAAAGTATAAATAGGTGTGCTCCTCTTTGGAGGGTGATTGATTTATCAATACCTACAAAATTCAAAATGTGGAAACCTTTAAACTTGAAATTCCTCCTTAGAAATTTATCATACAGATAAAAACACACACGGGCAAAGACCCACATACACAGATGACTGTTGCAACCTTGTGTATTAATAGCATACCCATCAATAGGAGATTGATTCACAAATGGTATATCATACAATGGAACTGCAGCCACTGAAAGAAGTGGAGGAAATCTATAAGCAAGGATAAAAAACTATTTCAAACTATGTCATTAAGTGAAAAAAGAAAGGTTCCCTACAGCTCATGTATTATGATGTTCCATTTGTGCAAAATAAACATACACAGATATGCTTGTATATGCATGGAAAACCTTGAAAACACTTGGCAGTGGCTACTTCTGGGGTAGATTTATTGTACATTTTATACCCCTTTGCATTTTAAAATCCACATGTTTTTCAATGTGTTAAATTTTGAAAGTCACCACCTCCCAATCACATACATTTGCTAATCACTTATTACACACCAGAAGCTGACCAGGCATTATGGATATAGCCATGGATAATATTGCTTATGTCCTCCAGGAGCTTAAATATGGATATGGCAGTTCTCCAAAGGATTGCTTTTACATGCTACAGACACTGTTCTGCCCTCCTGCATCCCATTGAGAATCTGTAATGAGATGCTTCCTACAAGAGTGAGATGCACATGAATACAGTAAAGTGCCTTCTACATATTTTGTTAGTTGATAGCTGATATCAAAGGTTTGCGTGATGCCAAAACTTGTCACTGCACTCACTCACATCCTGACACAATTATTTCTCAAATTAATTAGCTTCATCTCTCCCAAAGTAGAATCCTGGAGAGAGAAATACAATAGTGGCAAATTTCACAGTGGCGATGGAATTAGGAAATAACTGAAGACAAATTTAGAAATGAATAGTTTTGCTTGGGTAGAGCCATATTATGATTACATATAAATATATGTTAACAACTTGCTGGTGAAAAATCCCAAAACAATTAGTGAAGTTTGTCATCAAGAGCAGTTCATCAAAAACACACCTCTAGAAACCAATCTCCAAAGAGCTATGCCATTACCACAAAGCTACAATAATTAAGACAGTTTAGTGTTGGCATAAGGATAGACATATCTTTGAACAATGAAATAAAATTGAGATTTCAGAAGTAAATTGAGCCTCATGTACAATCAATTCATTTGCAACAAGGGTGCCAAGACAATTCAGTGGGGGAAAGAACAGTCTTTTCCAACCAGTGGTGCTAGGACAATTGGATAGCCACATACAAAAGAATGAAGTTGGACTCCTACCTCACACCCTATATAAAAATTAACTCAAAATGGATCAAAGACCTAAATGTAACAGCTAAAATCATAAGACTCTTATAAGGTGTAGATCTTTGTGGCCTTGAATTAGGAAATGCTTTCTTACATATGACATCAAAAGCAACAATAAAAAAATAAATTGGACTTCAAAATTAAACACTTTTGTGCTCCAAAGAATAACATAAAGTGAAAATACAACCCACAGAATAGGAGAAAATTTTTGCAAACCATCTACCTTATACAGTACTTGTTTCTAGTGTATATAAAAAACTATTACAACTCAGTAATTAAAACAACCCCATTAAAAAACATGGAAAGGGTCTGAATAGACATTTCTCCAAAGAAGATATACAAATAGCCAATATGCACACTAACTGATGATGCTCAACATCATTAGCCATCAAGAAAATGCAAATCAAAACCGCAATGAGATACCACAATGAGATACACACCCACTGGGATGGTTGTAATCAAAGGCAGCCAACAAGCAGTAATGAGGATGTGGAGAGATTAGAACTCTCAAACGCGGCCAGTGGGATTGTAAAAGTGTGACCACTTTGGAAAACAGCTTGTCAGTTCCTCAAAAGGTTAAACATAATTACCATAAGACCCAGCAATTCAACTCCTAGGTATATACCCAAAGAGAAATGAATGCCCACACAAAAACTTGTACAAAATGTTCAAGAGACAGCATAAGTCAGTAGCCAACAACTGGAAACAACCCAAATGCCCATCAACTGATTAATGTATAAATAAAATGTGGTATATCCATACAATGGAATGCTATTTGGCAATAAAAAAAGAATTAAGTACCGATATGTGCATCTATATAGATGAACCTTGAAAACATTAGGCTAAATGAAATTATACAAATTATCTAGATAAAACATTATGCTGTAGTTCATCTATACAGATGCCGGTCACAAAAGACTACATATCATATGATTCCATTTACATAAATGTCCAGAGTAGGCAATAATATAGATACAAAGCAGATTAGTGGTTGCTAAGTGGTGGTGGGTGGCATTAGGAAGAAATGGAAAGTGCAAATGTTAACCATGGGTTTCATTTTGAGGTAACAAATATGTCCTAAAATCGATTGTGGTGATGGATGCCCAACTTTGTGAATAGACTAAAATCCATTGAATTGTATACTTTTAAATAGATGACTTATATGATGTGTGAATTATATCTCAATAAAGTTTTTTTTTTTTTTTAAAGTCTTTCAGGGTTGAGTACAGGCTGCAGCCTTTCTTTATGTAAGCAGACTCCGTGCCCCATAATCCTAGGAGGAACTGTGCATTGCGTGAAGCTTTGGCAGTCACCAGAATCCGCAGGCCAATGCTGCCCAGGGCCAGCCTCGGCCTGAGCTCCACCTTGGTCCTCAGCACTCAAGTGTTTCTTCCCAAATCTCCAGACCTACAGCTCCCTATGGGGCCCACCAGGAGCTGGCAGGAAACCTCAGTCCAGAGACCCAGCTTAGCAATAAAGCAAAGGTGTTGAAAATAAAAAGTTAAAGAGAGCTAGCTAAAGCAATACAAAGAGCTACAGGATGAATGCTGATATTGGTAGGTATGTTTGAAAAGGTGGCATTAAAATTCTCAACCCTTAAACAAGCATGTTTAAAAGTACTGAAATGCTTCTCACACAATTATGTATTAATTCTGTTCAGGTCCTATTTTAATCCATCTTTTAATCCATCATTTTTATAGTAATCAATACAAATTTAAAAAATTTTTGAAACAATCCACTTTGTATTCAAATAGAATCACATTTAACAATCAAGGTCATATGGCTTAAAAACTTCTGAGCTGGGTTTTGGACTTGGATGGATATTCAGGGTCAGCAGCCATTAAAGTGATGCTCTTGGTGTAGGACTAGATGAAGAGGCATGAGCAATTTGTTCTCATTGATGTTCTAGTATGCATTAAATTTTGTTAAATAATATGTCTTTCATAAAACTATTCTGTAGATTAAACAAACTGGATTTTAAAAGGCAGTGGGCATAAGGACGGTTGCTACACAATCCACCTGTCACTATCCTGAATATTTATTTTTTTTTATATCATAAAAGGAAGTTAAACTCTAGTCTCATCTAGAGTCATGTTCACCAGATGAACCCCCACTCCCTTCCTTGCCCATCTCATCTTGCAAATAAAAATCCTACTTCTAAGGGAATCTTTTTCCCCCATTACTGTGGTTCAAGAACTGATGCAATGGCTTCAGAAGGTTATCCAGTATTTACTGAGTTTAGTCACAGAATCCTGTAACAAAGCCTTTCCTTATAGAAAGAACAGTTTTTTTCATGCCATTTATTTAGGACAACATCCATGCATCCTTTTGCCTCCAGTGAATGTACTAACGTTACTTAAACTTAAGTGAGTGATGTAAGGACAGAAATTTTAGGAATGAGCCTGGCATCTGAGGCCCACCACACCTTCAACTTACCTTTCCAGTCTTCTCCCCACACTCCTCCACCTACCTGGAACTCTAGGTCCAAAAGTCTACAGACTACTCGCCAGCAGGGGCCAAGCCTGCATCGATCACTTTGCTGCTCACATCATTTCTTTGCCTTGGAAACACTGCTTTCCTCTCAGCCCCACTAAGTCTTTAGGTGTTTACATCTGATGTTCCTTTCAAGATGCTGAGGGAAAAGTTCAGCTCCTCTCATAGCCTTTGCTAACACTCCCTAACCTCGAGGAAGCACTGTAAACTCAGTGCCACAGAACAGCCAGCAGTACACCATCATCATGGCACTGAGAGCAGACAAAAAGCACACAGGGCTAATTTAACTCTGTCTCCCCTTGTAGAACTTAAAATCTGTCGGGGTGAGGCCTGGAAAGTCTTAAAAGATTACAGCAATCATTTATTAAAAATATTCATCTGCTTCTAAATTATATAAACAATTTTAATGCAAACATTCAATAGGGCATCTTTCCCATTGCTCCCAAGATTTCATCTCTTTCTGCTGCTGTAGGCATAGGTGGATTCACTCCATTCCGTCTTCTCTGGATCATGACAGAATGCTGTGTATGGGCATAAAAAAAGAAGAAACCAAAATTAGTCATGTATTAAATGCTAGTCATTTGTCAGTAATTCGCTATTGCTTCCCCAAAAAGGAAATTCTAAAAGCCAAGTTAAAAAAAAAAAAACCAAAACCTAACTATAGGAATTCAGATAAATGTTTTAAACAAATAGAAGTGATTATTCCCATAGGAATATGTTAAAAGTAATTGGGAAGGGGATATACTGTATAAGTACAGGAACACAAGCATATATATGAGGAGTCTTCAAAAAGTTCATGGAGAGATTAGTATTTATCTTTTAATTCTATTGTTTCCATGAACTTTTTGAAGTACATGTGTATAGTCCACCTGGGAGAGCTACTGAATAACTGCTAAATGAAACCAACAGTCCACTCAGTAAAAGGAAAGGAAATAGCTGGATCAGTGCTCAGGGAAACAGAAATTATATACCAATGTCTTGAAAAACATGGAAACGGTTGAACTGTTATGGATAGCAGTGGGAGAGGAGGCAGAAGTAGATGCCTAATGTAATGTGTTATGGCAGGGTTCAACTCCAGGAAAACTCAACTCAGTACTTCTGGGCTGCAGATATTTATATCCCTAGGAAGAACTATCTATATTAATATTGCATTCTTATACCTTAGAGTAAGTAGGATGAGGCAGCTCGCAAGAGCTCTCGAGGATCCTTTAGGGCTAACATAACACACAAGATAAAGTCAAACCGTTAAGTTTCTCTACAGCCATCACTAGGAAAGAATAGTGTGTACTGACTAATTCCAGGCCTTAGTTTGAGGCCTAACAGATGGGTTTTAACTTAAAGCTAACCAAGCTACTAGGCTTACCCAGAATCTCCGGCAGTTTTTGTACTTCAAGAAGTAAATGGAACATCTTTCTTTGTCATAGTTATTTTCATTCATGCATCTAATAGAAGCATCAGATTCCTTAAACACGTAAGAGAGGGATCTTTTAAAACGAAGAATGAGATCTTAAAAAAAAAACCACAAAAATTTCTGAAGCTGCTTCCCCCCAAAGCAGAAAATATGAAATAGTTCATTTTTGTTCGTTTAAATGGGTACACACTTATAAAAACTGAATTATCTTGCCAGCTATCCCAGCACTCATTCTGCTCAGGCAGACATCTTCCTTCTCATAGCCTGGGCCAGTTTTCTGAATATCTGATCACAGGAATTTGAACTGCATGGACTGACATCATTTAATCCATTAAACAAGAAACTTTTGAGGCAAGGTGCTCAGAAACATTGCCGTGCAGCTAGAATCACAACCCAGTCTCCCACAGTACAGCTCTCCTGCTTTTCTAAATTCTCACTTTGGCTTTAATAGTTTAATCTTAATGTTGGTTTTGAGATCCCAAGTAAATTGCTAATAACTGGTCTACATCAAGGCAACTTAAATTACCACCATTCATCTCAGTGCGTTTTTGGCTATCACTCACTCCATTACATAAGTAAACACACTATTATGTAAGCAATTTTAATAGATACCATTAACATCACTTCAAAACCAAAGTGAGCAGCACAGGGCTATGAGTTCAAAGGAGGGTAGCTACCATTTGGAAATTAAAATTTAAGCTGTATGAACTGGAAGTAGATTGGATAACAAACTTCAAAGTGAAAGGTATGATTCTGAGAAGTCATCTGAAGTTAAGGTTTAACTAAACAGGAAGGTAATTTGCTTCACAGATCTAAAACATGTTCTATCTCAACTGATTTACTTAATAGACTTTCTGAAAACAGACCTAATATACAGAACATAAATTTCTATCCCAAATATTTAATGAATATATACATTTGGAAAATGCATATTGGATTAGGGAGTATAATTCTCCTAGCACCAGCCAGTATGATGAATGCATTATTCAAGAGCAGTAAAGCCACAGTACTGCAGGCCATATAATGCCAATAAAAGCTTATTACTACAGCAAAATATTTGGTTTATAAGATACTGTTGTGAAAATCTTTAGGCTTTGAATAGGCTAATTCTATTACTAGTCCATTAATCTCAGCCAGGTTGTCTCAAAGACATGATGAAATTATTGCTATTAAAACCATAAATTTCAGTGACAGTTTAAAAATATCATACCTTCCAAATTTCCATGTTTGGACTAAAGATTTTCCTCAGTGTTACATATGACTATGTAGTATTACAGTGACAACTAAATGTTTGCATATTATACAAATAAGGGATACTAAAGAGGAGGTAAATCTTTGTTAACTAAATTATGAATATTTAAAAACACTCTAGTGAAATAAGAATACACTGGCCAGGAAATTTATTTCTTGTAACAGAAATAACTTTAATACAACTGCAAAAACAGATACCCCCCCAAAATTAGAAGAAGCCTGTTCTTCCAACTTAACACTTGGAAGCAAACCACCCTACCGGCAGGCAAGGATTTATGTCAGGATCTCTCAGCCTCCGCATTACCATGGGCATCCTAACAGTCTTCTTACTGCAAGTAAGATGGGGAAGAGTTACACAGTAGATGATAGAAAATAAAACAATAAATACCTTTAGCCCCACTTGAAACACTTGAAAATGTAATTTTGGCATAATGACCATGTAGTGAGGAACTTCATGTATTCTCCATATTTTGAGAATAAAGACTTGGATGTGTCCTTCCTTTGTTTTGCCATGGTGCCTTCATACAAAGATCTACTGAAATTTGATTATACTGAACAGTAAGAAATACAGTTCAACTATAATTCAGTTGTAGTTCATGCTCACTGCTTAAGTTTAAGCAACTAAATGTACTAACAAAATCTAAGAATATGGTATACACTCTAAAAATTACTTCCTTATTATATGTTGATTAGCATACAAAATAAGCACAGAAAAATTGAGTACAGCCCAATTTTAGCAAAAACATTCATCAAGTAAAGTACTGGAGTGCCTACTCTGTGGCCAGCACAAGAAGAGCAAAGTTACTGCTTAGTTGACATTTTGAAAAGCCATAGTGATTTAAAAAAAAAATGTTAAAACTTTACTTCCAGTGGCATCTTCTATTTAAGTGATACTTCCCTGGGCTGAAGTAAGTCAGGAATGCTGCAATGATTCAGTAATCTTCCCACTCAAGTCTTAGAGACAGAGCTTTGTAAAAGTCTTTATCGATTAAAGATGATCACAGTTCCTCAAAAGCCAATTAGTTATTCCAAGTCAAGTCATACACACATAGTAAATATGTCAACTATATCCCAGGATAATTGCTCGTTATCATGTAATTCAACTGAAATTGGTGTGCCTACTATCTTTAAAGCAATGTCAAGGGAGAAGGCAGCAAATGCAGTGTGACCTACAAAACTCCACTGAGTAAAAAAATGCATTGGCCTGTATAACCAGAGGTCAGAATTTTTGTATGAACTGGTTTCTACTTTCCTTGACCACAATGGGACCATCAAAAAACATCAATTATGTTCAAAGAAATGAAGTTTATTCAGGAAGAACAATCAAACCTGATGAATGGGGTACTCTTAATCAAGAGTCGTCTGTTAAGGGAAAGATCAAGATGTCCAGGCTAAAGCAGACCAATCTTTGCAAAGAAGGATGAGAAGGGTTTGGTTATTTGGGGTCCTTAACTTTCAGTAACCTATAACTAATCATTTTATTTTATGATTTTCATTGAACAATACATGAAAATACCCAGCTAACAGAAACACCTTCGCAAAAAAGAAATCCAAGATGTTGTTCAATTGTATCTAGAAGCGTCTTCCTCTTCTCAACACAATTCTATTGCAGGCTTGATTTCCTCCTAAGAGAGATGATGGTACTAAGCAAGTTCACAGCCTTGGATGTGAGAACACAGAACTCTGTTTAGCTTTTCATACACCTTGGATGTAATAATCTCAACAAGGATCAGACACAAAATTCAAGTTGTATGCCTTACATGAAAGTGTTCTACTCTGTATTTTATTATCATCATCAGTCAGAAATTCTTCAAAAGTAACACCTAGGTAACATCACATATACCCGGACCAAGTTTGTTGCATGAGTTTATTCACATTTCATTCCCTTTTCCTTCCGTTTTCTAAATACAAGTCACTCTAAGTTTGGATTTCCGAAACTCACCTCCTTTGCATGAATTCCTCATGCATTAACTGGAAATGAAGAAGAAATGTCAATTTACAGTGAGGAACGGTGCTGAAGGGCAAGATCGAGTGCTCTGCTAAAAAGGCCTTATCTACTTACTTTTTGCATGTACTAAACAAATGTTACAAGGCTCCACTATTGCAGAGGACAGCCAGAAAGAAAACCAAACAAAGATTTGAGGGAGGGGCCGCAAAATCACAGCACACTTGAGGAATAACTCTAAAATCCACTCCAAAGAGCACACTGCTTAATAAAGTAGCTGATTTCCAATCCAGTTTTTCACGTCCCCGCTCTCCAAGTAGCTGTGAAAGGGAAGGGGGAAGGGAACATTACTGAAGACGTCCTGCCCATATGCTGGTCCAAGTCGGGGCCAAGGCAGGGTCTGTGGCTCTGCTAAATAGGGAAGGTGAAACACATCTTGCCATTAACCCACTGTTGGGTGCAGAGGGACAGGGTCAAGAAGTCCAAGGTGGCGTACCGGAGGGAGTTGGAGAGGTCGAAGGAGAAACTAGACAGAGGGGAACCCCAGGCCTCGCCGCCCTCCGCGGTCTGCCCGTCAGTGTCTAATCCGGGACGACGGGTACAGGTGAATACACCTTGCTTCGTCCTGAGAAGATGCCGAAAGGGGCAGGGAGCAAGGAAAATGCAGGGAACTGGGGATGGGAGCAGGCAATCGCGCTTCAAAAGCTGTAGAGAAGGAGAGTGAAGGAAAAGCTGGGGGTACCCGGACAGGGAAGGGGTCACCTTCCTCGGTGCCGGCTCGAAGAGACCAGAGTGGCGGAAAGAGGAGCGACGGGAAGGGGCTCGCACTGAGCCGAGGCCTGAAGGGAGCGGCTCCGGTCGGTAGATGTGGGTTCGGGGCCCGCGGCGGCCCAGGTGCGTCCCCCTATTCCCGCTTCCCTGAAGCCGCTGCGGAGGTAGGGAAGGGGGAACCACTAACCTCGGGCGGCAACTCCTCCACAGCCCAGGACGTCTCCAGCTCCAAACACGTCAATGGCTCACGCAGCAGGACCTTAAGTAGCGCGCAGCCCAACGTGCTGCCCCCGCTCCCCGGCGGCCGCTCGTCCAATCGGCGCGCGTCGCAGCCAGACTGACAGCCGCGCGGGGCTTTGCGCGGTCGTATAACTTCGTATAATGTATG
>NW_007732308.1:168878-218243 GCF_000696425.1 Galeopterus variegatus | reverse complement strand
GCGGCGGCGGCGGCGGCGGCGGCCGCGGCAGCTGCAAGTTGGGCTGCAGGGGCAGCGCATACACTACAATGGCTGCTGGAAAGAGGCGTAAGGAAACAATTTCCAGGCCCGCCGCGTCCAGCCCGAAATATGAGAAAAAAATTATTAGAAATTCCGCGGGCGGTGTAAAGGCGGCGGACGGGCCGGAGGGAGGATGTTAAAGCCCCGCGGTGAGTTCTCCCGGGGTCCGGGGCGGCGGAGAGGCGTTTAGCGGGAGAAATATCAGGGTTATTTAAATTATGGGACTAGCTGAGGGGGCAGAGGAGCAGCGGCGGCGGCAGGAGGAGGAAAAGTTTGTGCTACTCTCAGCCCCTGCTCAGGACCCCAGAGAGAAAAATAATAATAAAAAATAAAATAAAATAATTAAGCGGGGCTGCGAGGACTCCCGAAGTCGCTTCTGACAGGGCAGGGGGCGATGCGGCTGGGGACCCGAAGGTGAGGTCGGTGGGAAAAAAGAAACCCCTTTATTCAGGGTCTGGAAAGTTTGAAAAGTTTTCCTCCTCCTCCTCCTCCTCTCTGGTGCTGTGAATATTGTGACAGCGGCAGCGGCAGCAGCGAGAGCGGAAGACATTAGAGACCCGAAAAATAAGGGAAAAATTAATATAAATTCAGTTTTGAGAGTAAATTCTCCGCATTTTCCACCAAAACATCCTGGGGGAAGGTCGCTTCCCAAAGGGCCTGGCGGAAACCCGCAGTCGGCAATATTTGGGGGGCACTTTGAGTGACTTGGGGTAACTTTGCCCCTTTTTCAAAAGAGGTTTTTCTTTTCTGGAGAAATGAATTTGTTTTTGCCCTTTCCTCAGGTGGGCGAGCCGGGGTCGGGGTGCGGGGTCTGCGGGGAGGTGTGAGCCCGGGGTGTGTGGCTGCGAGGGGGGGTAGGGGGAGGGGGTGCTAAATGAAAGCAGGAGATCGGCACAGAGCAGGGACAGCTTGTTGTCAGTATCATAAACAACCAAAATGGAGGGAGAACTCAGGCATATAACCAAATAAAAATTTTTAAAAAATCGCAAAAAATCCCTAAAAATCCGGGATGCTCCCCCTTTTCTCTCTAAAGGTAAAAGTATGAACCGCCTTTCCCCTGAAGTCCATTTTGACTTTTCAGGGACCAAGGAGTTAATATTTATTTATTTTTTAAAACTTTCGAAGGGCAAAAGCCTTTTATAACTCAACCGACAATGAGAAAACGTGAAAATCCAATGCAAGAGAAGCAGGGGGAGGGAGGGGGGAGGTGGTAGTGCAGAAACTGCTAAACTTATTGGTAATGTGTACTGATCTGAGATAAGATAAACACTATATTTGCTATTTTATAACTCCCTTTTAATGATCTTTGCGGGTTTTTTTTTTTTTTTTTTTTTTTTTTTTTTTTTTTGGTGGAAAAAAAGTGATGCCATTTTCTTAATAGAGTTAATATGTGTGATTGGAAGAATAAACCTTTCCGGCTTTAGATTGCATTTTCGTCGCATTTATGCTTCAGGTTTTGTTAGTGGCTCCCTCCTTTCTTTAAACTAGTCTCTACAGAGGAGGGGTAAAGAGATGATGTTGCACAGAGAAGCTGGAGTGCAAGACTGGAGTACCTTTTGGGGAGGGCTGGGGAGTTGCCTTGGTTTCTGCCTTCCTGACACGTTGCTTCTTCACCTGCTCATCCTCACTAAAGAATGTTAAGCTTTCTGGTTTTATGTATATAAAAGGATGGTGCCTCTTGCATCACATTGATGTTAATGGGAAAGTGCTGCTGATGTTGGTTCCACGTGGGATATGGGACAGAGCAGGGCATTTTAAAGGGACAGCTTCTCTTTTCTTATAGTTTTCATCACCTACACAGAATCTGTCTGAGGACCAAAACCAGAGGTGCTTGAGAGGGTGTGGTGATGGAAGAGCCTTCTCTTTCCATTACTCAAGTGCACCCACCTTTAGGAGTGATGGAGGGAAAGAAGGGATAAACAAGCTCAACAGAAGATGGATATGTGTGTCGATTAGTTTGTATCCAAGCTGTTCTTTTGTGTAACAAGCCCTCCCAGGAACTTTTCATGTTACATTGCTTTGCTTTGGAAGCTGATTTTGGAAGGAATTGTGGAAAACTGGAAATAGTTTAAGGTGTGTGGTGTAATGGTATAGCATTATTGAACAGTTATGAATTCTGTGCAGTGAGATCAAAGAGCTATGTATACCCATAAGGTGATTTTACAGCCATTTTGTAAAAGCTGTAAAATACCTAATATTCCATTTGGCTTAAAGTACATTGAAAACTTCTGGTTGAAAATTGCAGACAGAGTGGTGAAGATTCTTTAACATTGTAAGCAGTAGGCATTTCTTTGGGGGAAAAAAAACACATACATCAACACCATGGAAAAGTTTACATATGTATCCATTTTTAAAGTCCATCCTATACATGTGCTGTAACTTTGTGCCTTTGAAAAGATTTTAAAACCCTGAGACACATCAATTTGCATGTTTTAAGTTGAATTTATTTGTGTTATTTAACAGGAAATGTTTACTGATCAGAAACTACTGTTGGCTCTTATGTTTTAGATTTCCACAATATTTTTAAAATTTATAATATGTAAATTGTTAGTTATTTAGGGTTAAGGTTAATCTTGAATAGAAATTATTTGTCTTCTGTTGTCCATAGGTATATGGAGTTTCTGAAATAAATCCCTATTTTCCTTTGTTTTTATGATGTATAGAAATGGATTGAAGTTAGAGCTGAATTTTTTAATTTCTTGTACAGAATCTTTTTTCTTGCCATTACTGTGTAAACAGATTATTATTTTGTGATCAATTGCATGTTACCTTGTGTTCACAAGGAAGCTCCTCTCTGCACCTTTCTGTAAATACCTGCATAACAGCATTATAGTGTTTGAGTACATCATCTTGTGGCTTCTGATTTTGGAAGCAATTACAACTTTCTAAGAACTCATTAAAAAATTAATCCCATGAACCGCTGTTAAATCAAAATTGATTGGAAAGGGATTAAGCTATCAGTGGAGAAGAAAAACTCCCCTGCTCCCCAAATAATCTTCTGTCCAGAGGTTTCAGAATGTCATTAATACCTACAAAAACCTTTGAAGTTTATCTTACATTTTCATAGTATTTTGGTTCAAGGTGGTTAGGTTACATTTTCCGTAAGTCAGAATTATGCTATGTGTTTAAAATAAATGAGACTTTTCAATCTTGAATAGTTGCCATTTTGACAAACTAGACACTAATATCAATAAATTCAATTTCTGTAAAAGTGAAGGAAAAGTATTTCTATTATAGTAGTAGATCACTGAGTTGTTCAGGTTCGGACACTTCAAGTTATGATTAGTTTATTGTCTACCTAAATAAAAGTGCTGGTATTGTGATTTTAATTTATTTTTTTTGCCTCACACATAGGGTGGAATAAAACTTTCTTCGTATTTGGGTTTTACACAACTAGCTACTTGTCTGAATTAGAAAACGCACTCAGAGTGCACAAATGTAAAATTTGTAGTAGCGCGATGTCTAATTTGAATTGGTTGTATTGAACTTTTTTGATACCTTAGAAATATTACCTGTTGAGCTCCTTTGTTGGAAGTTATTATTAAATTATACCAATTTACAGAAATTATTTAAGGATATTGTATACTCAAAATCTTTATTTCATTTAGAACTGGAGAAACCTCATAGATGAAGATTCTTATTTGAAATTTATATGCCTAATTTTGCTGTTAGAAATCCTATTAAGAATTTAGCTACTGTGGAACATGATTTGTGAGTGTGGGCTAATACTGATGAAACTCTATATCTGTATATTTATTATAACCAAAATATTTTAATAAAAAGGTATTTACAGGTGAATAAATTAGTGAATTTGCTTTTATTAATATAGTTTTAAAATTTTAAGGATGCTCTTTGTGTTTTAATATCATCCAAAGATAGGGTTTTTTTCCTTCACTTTTAACATAATACTGGTTGTTACTATATACATTTTGGTTTAGTATTCTGGAAATTTTCCTTTCTAAAGATTGAGTTGTTTTTTTTTCCTAAATTAAATGTAATGCTCTTGTCTTAACTGAGATTTGAAAAGCCAGATAACTAAAACATGTATCTATAGCTATCTTTGAAGTTTTGTTTCAGTAATCATTTGCCTCTTGAGCTCTGTATCAAAATGATTGCTCCTTTTAGGAATTTTATATTTTTAATTTGAATCTTGTTCTTTGGAAAATTAAGATATGTGAAAAATTACCTGTTACACACACACGCACACACACACACACACACACCCCCAAGGGGGGAAAAATCTTACCAAATAACTTTGCTTACACTGCCTGGAATACATGTTCTTTTTTTTAATTTGAATCTTGTTCTTTGGAAAATTAAGATATGTGAAAAATTACCTGTTACACACACATGCACACACACACACACACACACACCCAAGGGGGGAAAAATCTTACCAAATAACTTTGCTTACACTGCCTGGAATACATGTTCTTTTTGATGTGTTTGCAATTTATAAGAAATAAATATAAATTTTTTCTCTTTATATTGATAACATCTTAGATTCTTAAGTTATTTGAGTAAGGGAAGAGTTTCAGAAGGAGAGAACTGATTCTGTCCCACAAAATTCCAGATAGTGAATATGTTCAAGGTAAAAGTGCTATTGTCCCTTGAGCCACTTTAAAAATATTTTAAGAACATGATAAACACCTTTTCTGAAACATTAAATACTTTGAAAGTATATCAGTCACTGCTGAAAAACAAAAGTGGATCTTTAGTTTCTTTAATTTTAACAGGAATTAATATAGGCAGCATATTTAACCAATTAGGAAGTGTTTAGGTAGGCTGGGAAAAGTATTTACAAATAAGTTAAATGTGAGGGCAAGGTGCATCAGATTGATGAACTGTGAAGTTAACTATGATCTTAGAATTCAGGCATGGAAATTCTTTTTCATTTTACTATAAGAACACTTTGGAGGTCACTAATTTTTACTTTTTGTATTTATTTCAATGCCTAAATTTTTTGAAATGCCCGAACCTGAAATCCACTGTTACACTTTTTATTTATATCAGGGCAACTTTTATATTTCATCTGCAAATTTAATTTTTAGATTTAATTTAAGAAACTAAATGAATTTTTATATCATAACACTTTATAAAAGTATTGGTGTGTGGTTATGAGAGATAGACATTGTGAAAGCATAGTAGAAATTATTACAGAGGCATAATTTGATTTTTACTTTTAAATTGATTGGCCTGCTGCTCAGTGGTTTGCATTCTACTCAGTGTGTACACCTGTCCCTGCCTCCTCTTTTCAGGGTGGTGTTGACAAGGATATGGTGGTGTGGAACTGCCAAGAGCACTTGGGAATTTTTGATTTCTGATTTTGTGTATGTATTGATGTTCATCGTTGTTAAGGACTTTGCTCTTTTTTTTTTAAGGGCTTATCAGAATACAAAAAAAAATTTTTTGGTAAAACAAATATTTCACATTTTAAAAATGAAGTGGTGTGATACTACTTTAAAATTATTAGTATTTAAAAGTCCCTGGATGTCTTGTAAACAGAGTTACTGCAGGATCATTGTATTAAAACTAACCACAGTGTGTGTTGGGAATTTGAGATGACTACCTAAGAAATGTGTTTGCATATGTAGAATGAATGAGCTTATGCAGTTATGTCCTAGGTTAATAGGATAAGCAGTTTGCCTAAAATATTTCTTTGCAGTTTTTTAAAAGTGGAATCTTCCTAAAGACGTAGAAAACCTAGAAATGTGAAGGTATTAGAAGGCAAAAATGGTTTTTTGATGCCTTTTAAAAATAAGAATTTTAAACAATGAAAGTGTGTAATAACAATGTAAGTGTGGACTAAAATGTCCAAAATTGATGGTAAAGAACTAGGTAGGTAAGTATTTCAGAATAAAATAACAATTATGGTAAGTTTAAAATTCAACTTATATGAATAGAGAAGAACCAATTCAAAGGCAAAAATTAGAAATTTACTAAAAAAAACGAGAGAGATAATTAGGGGGATCTATCAGAGAATATTTGTAATGCAAATGGTCACTTTTATAAGCACCTTTTAAAAATAGATCCTTGAAGCCTCTTCTCCTTATCTTCTTAGATTTAAATCAAACTAAATTAAATTGTAAGAATAATTTGTAGTGGTTATTTGGAATTCTTTTTTTTTAATAAGAAAAAATCATTTTCTGCTATTTTTTAAAAAGATTTCAAAGATCATTTAAATTGTACCTATGTATTTTGAGAACCTTAGAAACCATTGCAAATTATTTTCTTCATTGTTCATGAGAAAGCTTAAAACTTTCCTTTAAGTTAATGAAATAAATTTTAAAACCTCAGTTTAAGAACAGCTTGCTTTGTGAACTTTGTAAGGGAAATTTAAATAATTTCTTACAGACTTAACATTTTTAAAGTTTTTCACAAGATAAAGGTACGAACATTTCACCAACAAAGTTCTTAGTTTCTGGAATATTTTTAGGTGTATGCTGCTGATTAAAGGAATTTTTCTTTGCCATTTATTAATTAGCCATTGATTTTCTGAAGGAGAATCTAAACCTATTAGTGTTATGTTTGGGAGTAGAAGTTGCCTTTAGTATTAGAAAATACTTTGAGAATGGAGGAGGCATCTTTTCTTAAAGGGTGACAGAATCCTCTACAGATTGTGAATGACAGAATCTTGAACTCTCCTTTTTGAGAGTGAGAGCCTCATTTTAGACTTTCAGTTATTAAATATTTGAATTATTGTCTCAAACCAATATTGGAATTGCACACATGCATATTGATTATTTATGATTTACTATCTTTTAGTTTCTGAATATAAGACTATTAACTCTCAGAATAAATGCTACAACTAAAGGGCTGCTATCTGGCGTTTTAAAAAATAATATCTCTTTATTCAGTGGTTAGACTTTAGAGCCTTTAACTGTAGGGTACATTTTTGGAGACAAACTAGAAATCAGTTACAGAATGAAGAATTTAGCCCCTTTGGCCAAAAGGCAAAATTAGAAAGTTATAATCAATTTTGTTCCCTTGAAGATACCTTAGTAGACATTTATTGAATTCTTGATCAGGACAGTTTTAAGAAGTTGAACCTGGAAGCTTAAGGTAGTTCAAGTGTGCAGGTTCAAAGCAGCACTAGTTGAATTTGAGTCTGCTACATTTTCTCAGTAACTTGATTTTATTTTTTTGTACTGTCTTAATGCTGGAATTACATAGAACCCACATGACTCTTCATCATACCCTGAAAGTGTTATCAGTAGGTTTTATTTTTACCAACTTTAGGCAATGAAGTGAAAACACTGTTTTATATAGGAGTTGCATTCCCTTTGTTAAGCTACTTTTGCATTTTATAAATGTAATTTCTTTATTTTACTCCAAAGAAGAGAAATTAACTCCATTACTTTAAAACTAAATTTGTTATGAATTTTCAGTTTATGGGAGAGTTGTCACTTTATATATGTGAATAAGACCTTGAATATAAATATTACTATGACCAGCATATCTGATTTGAAGCCACATCTCAAACATGAACTTGCTTTCTTCATATTTTTAAAATTATTTTCTAAATAAATCTGAGAAAATGTTTTTCATGTGTTTTGCTAATTTGTTATTGTCTGAAGTAATTTAATTGAGTAAAATTTAATCTAGGTTATGTTTCTTTTCTAATTTTAGTAATATTTTATTTGAAAATCACTATTCAAATTCACAGGGCTTCAGCATTAAAATAGAAGTAGATATAATATAGGTTAATTATACCAAGAGTGGTTGAAACAGCCTCACTAGTTCTTATTTGAAAGAATTTAAAATGTTTCAAGGAAGGAAAATACCTGTGAGTATAGGGCAAACCAAACAGGAGTTAGTGACATTTATACCTTTTTTTTTTTTTTTCTTCATTAAACTCGAGCATCCTCAGAGCTACTGTCATGCAAACAGATAACTGATTTAACTATGCTCAGTGTAAAGTACACGTGTCAGGTTTAACTTTTAGTGTAATTGCTCCAGTTTACTTTTAAGAAAAAGGTATTAGATATTCCTCAGCAATAATTTGGCATACATCACATTTTAAAAGATGCTATATGTAAGACATATTGTCATACTGTAATTGTTTACCCAAATCAAAACGAAAGTAAACTATCAAGTAATAGATTTAATTAGAAATAGAATGTAGGTTTCAGATATTTAACTGAATAACTTAATTTACTGCTGAAAAATATACAGAATTTTAATTGAGTTGTTTTTGTATCTGAATCTATTTTTTGTGTCTAGAAGTTTGCAAACAAAGTGAATACATATAGAAGTCTGGTGGTCCTCAGAAGTTCCTAGGATCTATCCTTTGACAGTTAACAAAAATGTTTTTTCAAATGCATGGCCAAAATTACTTCAAAGATTGTGGTATATTCCATTATTTTAGTTATTTTTCAAAGACAAGTGGCAGTGAATGGGTTAGTACTCATTTGAATGTCTATTTGAAATTTTTAATCATTGAGCATTTAACACTTTTAGTGGTATTTTAGGTTTTTTAAAGTACTGTTACAGATGTTTTCCTTAAAAGCCTTTCTTTGTAGACATTATAACCTAATTCAAACAGTTACTTTAAAACTCTTAACTCTAACTACTTCTGTTTAATAAGAGTATTGCTGTTCCTGAGATCTTGTTATTCTTAAAAGAAATTCTTGGAGCATTTTGAATCATACCTTGGGTTAGTTTTTAAAATATATACTAAAGATACAATTGCTGTATTTAAACATTTGATCTGATGTGGCGCTTGAATTGAATTATACTCACCTTTTATCTGTCCGTTCAGGAAGAGGAAGAGAAAGTTTGTTACGAGAGAAGGGCAATTCATCCCATTCAGAGGCTGACTCATAATAGCTTTTCTACAATGCATGAGATCTCTGCCAGAATTAAAAGGATTTTTTAGTTAAAACCAAAATACCCGTGTGTCTAAGAAGTTTTTTCCTAATCAGATTTCAGGCACACTTGTGT
This sequence comes from Galeopterus variegatus, assembly GCF_000696425.1. Lineage (NCBI taxonomy): Eukaryota > Metazoa > Chordata > Mammalia > Dermoptera > Cynocephalidae > Galeopterus > Galeopterus variegatus. Next base: position 209,240 of record NW_007732308.1, on the reverse strand, counting down.
GCTTCCATGGGCCATTCCGAGTGTCCTTGCTGTTTGCCTCTGTTGTGTTCTCAGTGCTGCCACCCTGTGTATAGCAGTGCCCCTGCTACATGCACTAATTTTCTGTGCTTTATTATGAGGCAATAATATCTAAAACTATTTCTGGAGAATGAGGATACATAACAAAATTAATATAAAAGGTATTGTGGTATATTCTGCTTCTATGTCTAATGCTGTACTGAATCTAGGTTTGTAAAAGATAAGAAAGCAGAAGCTCTAATCCTTTAAAGATGAGAGATGGTTCAAGATTTTTTTTATTTTTGGCCAAGTTTTGGTTAAAAGTTCTTCCTAGTAAAAACAAAACCAAAAATGAGCACAAAAAAAGAGATTGTTTCTGTTTAAAAGAAAAAGAAACTTAACTAGATTGGTTAAATTATTCTCTGAATGACTTAGCCAACATGACTTTTAAATTATATCACTCAAAATATTTGGAATAATAATGCTATGATTCAGCAATAAAATACTTTGGCTGGATAGCCGTCTTTTCTTTTACCTGTTATTATCTCATTTAATTTTCACGGCAATCTTATGAGAAGGGAAGTGCAGGCATAATGTGTATGCAAGAAGCAATAATTTCAGAAATTGGAATTCTGTTACTTTATACAAGTCAGTCTTTAGAATGGACAGACCATAGAAGCTAATTATTATAAATTAATTTGCTAGGGTAAACTTAAATTATGTCCATATCGAATTTAATGTATTTACAAAATGATAAATTTGTTGTAAAAATAAAATTTTTAGGTATAAAGTTGACGCTGAGTAAGTAACTCAAGTTAAAAAGTGCCATATGTCTACTTATTTTAAGCTATACATAGGAATTGGGGGGGGAATTATAAACTTACTAAGTTAAAGGAGATTTTTTAAGATATAGACCTAGTTTCATAGTAAGGATCTTAAATATGTACAGTTTTATTAATTTTAGCTTTAGAACAAATTTATAGCAAAAACCATTTGATTTCAAAATAATGAATCAGAATTTCTTTGTGAATTTTTGAATGGTCTTCGTTAAATAAACAATGTAATTCTATGTGGTAACTTAGTTTGGTTTATTTTGCTTTATTTTATTTTTTTCATTTCTTAGATGAAATGTCACCAATAATCTTCCCACACAGGATTGTTGAAAGAATTTAATAAAGTACAGTATATGATATTGCCCCAATTACTGTAAAATTCCAAGTTATAATCAGGTTCTTCATTTTGTTACTCATGTAATTATCTCCACAGGTTTGAGGGATTTAGAAATGTCTCTTTCTTCCTTTGTGTCTCCCCCACAACACGCACACACATACCACTTTAAAAAAAAAAAAAAAAAACTTGATTGATATGGGAAATGTGACTGTTGAGTCAGGATTGAAGTATTATTACCTTGAGAGAAAGAATTTTTTAAGAAATTATCTTCATTATTTATAGCAACCATAAGATAAGACTGGATCTACTCAACTTATTTTGATACATAAAGCAATATGAGAGTTGTGAGGACTTGTCTAAAATCACAGAATTTTAAACTGAGTGATTATCCATGTGATTTAAAAGGCATTGCACCCTCCAAGTTTCTTGCCTGTGCCCAACTCCAGAGAACCATGCTGCTACTTACAATGATGAGTAGTATTTTATCAGACATTGATTATCTTCTACAATGAGACAGAAAATGGTTTGTTTTTACTTTGCATCCTGTTTATTAAAAATTTATTCTTGCTCCAAGTGAAAGCCAGAAGTGAGGAGCGTACTTCATGTCACTCTTAGGGTACTTACATTTGTCTCCTACTTTTTCCTTGACTTTTCTCTTATGCCTTTTGGGTAATGGGTTAATGTACAAAAGAGATCACAAAGCAGTGTATTTTAAAATGTCAAATGAATGGTACAGACAGGAAAAACTATAGGTATTCTAGGGAGGTGGAGCTTGAGATAGGCTAGGAATAGGTGGAAAGAAGACAGGACTTTCAGGTGAAAGGAATGGTTTCAGCAGAGGTTAGGAGGGAGAAATGTACTTTTTGTTACAGCCACCAAGACCAGTCTAACTAGAGAGGATGGTTTGTAAGGGAACAGTGCAAGGGAAGACTAAAAAGGAATGCTGAGGCCTGATTGTGAAAAACCTTGATTGCCAGCCTGAGGAATTTGTGCTATATACTGTATGTAGCTTTTTTTTTTTTTTTTTGTAGGCATTGCTGCTTTTTGAGCAGGGAAGGATGAGTTGGGGAAATTAAGTCAATTCAGAATTCAGAATACATTGAATCACTGGATGTGAAATTAGTTACAGAAATGTGAACATGATCCATATTTGAAGTGGTGTCCACTGCCATGCACATGACTCAGGTCTTTATCAGTAGGTCTGCTCTCATTAGCAAGTTCTGGATATCTATTTTCAAGTGCCTCTTCGCCATAGCCACCTGGATGGATGATTGGCATCTCAAACTCTCAACATTCCTAAAATCAGCAATTCAGACTTTACTAATTTTATGAATGGCCCTACCATTCTTTCCCCCTGCCCCAGTCACTAAAACCCCTCTTCTACATTCAGTTGGAACTTCAATTATAGTTTTAATCTTCTGTTGTAGAGACGTGTAACACACATTGGGTTCTCTCCTGTTGCTGAGTATAGGGTGCCAGGAGTGAGCAGAGTGGTGGCAGAGAAGGCTGGAAAGGGAGACGAGCCAGGAGGTATGGGTTCCCAGATACCACACTGAAGGAGTTTTATTCTGTCCAGTGAAGGACCTGCTGAGATTCAAAGCTGGGTCTGTAAATGGTGTAAAGCCACTTTCTTACCTGTGTCTCCCTTCTCAGTCCTCTTGCTCATTCCTCAATGCTTAACGGTTTCTTGAAGCCCTCTTTCCCCTACTCTCTCACCAGCTGTCTTGCCTGGTTCCCAGGGAAGACTGGGGCCGTCAGTGCCCTCTTTCCCTTTGGGTTCCTCTGTAATGGTGTCCAGCCTTCTTGGAGGGGAAGACAGGGGTCCAAGGCTCTGCCGTGCCCCAAGGAGAGTTGGTCTAGCTGGGAAGGCTGGAGCCCAAGGCTGCTGGGCCTGCTCTGGCCCCTCTCCCCCTCCCATCTTGGAATTCCCATCTCTTCCTCTCCACCTGCAAAGAATGCTCAAATCTTCTTCCCCCATCAAAAAAACAAAACAAAATACAAGACCCTCATCCTACCCCCTCAAGTATCTTTCTCCCCGCATCGGTACCAAACTTCCCGAAAGAGAGATCTTTGTGAAATCTCTGTTTCCTTCATCCCCCCTTACTCTTTAACCATCCTGCCCTATCCTTTTGAATCTACATTTGAAGAGAATATCCATCAACAGCCCTCCAGATGCCTATCTAGTGGCATCTTTTCCATTTTCTTCCCACTTGGACTTTCTGCCATACTCCACTCAGTTTGTGGTTTGTGCACTTTGCTGCTCTTTCTCTGGCACTTTCTTTGCACTTTCCTTTGATGGAGCGCATTCTTCCACCTGTCCCTGATCACCAGTACTTTGGCATTTCCCAGGGTTCACAGGGTTCCCTGTTTCACTTCTCCTCTCAGTGGACACCTTCCCTGGGCACCAGCTCCCACTCTTGCAGTACCTTTGGCTTGCAGCTTTGTGCTAATAAAGCCTCAGTCTCTGCCTCTCTCTTGGGCTGCTATGCCTCATTTTCTCTTTATGCCAGTATCGCCATATCTGTGGACAAGACACCTTTCCTCATTCAGCAAACTTTGCAAGGTGCCTGCCACTGGTCACAGTACAGTGCCAGGTGCTAAGCCAGGCCCCACCCTTGTTGAGCAAAGGAGACAGACAGTAAGCAGAGTTCCCTCAGATTGTGACAGGTGGTGTGAAGGGAGTAAGAGGGAATACCTGGAAAGCACAGCCCCCTGAGACTAGTGGAAGGGGGAACACACACACCAGGATGTCAGGGGAGATGCACTAACTCCCACTATGGGGGAAGACACACTCACTGCACCTGGGGTTAGGGGGGCAGAGATGCATTCACACCAGAATGTAAGGGGAGACACACTCACTCCCACTGTGGGGGGCGGGGACACACTCACACCAGGATGTGAGGGGAAATATGCTCTCACTGTGGGAAGGTGGGGAGAGACACTCACTCCTACTCTGGTATCTGCATCATCGACCAGTGACAAGCTGAGAAATGCTCACAGTGCTGTTCAGTCCGCTGATGTGTTCTGATGCCCCCGCTGGGTTTTGCCAGAGAGAGACGGCCTGTAAGTGGAAGTCAACGCTTGTCCACTGAAGGTACCTTGACAAGGTACCTCCAGTCTGTCCTCTTCATGTCACACAGAAGATCACACCACATTCCTTTTGCTCTAATTAAAATACTAAAAGTGTGCAGTGTAGCTATCATATATTCATGTGGAAGGTTTTTTCTCAGACTATCATGTACATATGAGTCACAACCATCTTGAGAGCATGACAATAGATTAAGAATCCTTTGGTTCAACCAGCACGATAGGTTATTACCAGAAACACTAACACTTTCAATCACCATGCCTTTGGCTCCCCGGTGTCCTTCAACTTGGGATTCTCTTTTCCCACTTCTCCCTAGACAACATCCTTTCGTACCAACTCCGCAGTAATTCTGTGCTCCCAAAGTCCTCTTGCAGCACCTCTGTTATGGCACACAAGCCACAGTGTGCCTTGCCTCCCAGTTGGGTGTGTCTTTCCCCCACATCCTTGGGACTAGGTCTTATTTATCTCGATATCATCCCTCACCTGCACACAGAAAGCACTCAGAAAGTTTTGTGAGATTTAAGCATTGGGAGCTATAACAGTTCAAAGGAGAGACTCCTGTTGCCAGTCTTGGATCCTGTCTTTTCACTAACCCAGAGCTCCTTGGCAGCTGGCTCCCTCCCAACTTGCACTGTCTCTCGTTCCCCACAAGAAGCCAAACGTGCCTGGCTCCAGGATTCCCTGCCTCCTTGGAGTTGGACTGAGATGGCTTCAGGCAGGGGAACCTGCTCAGCACCTTCCCCAGCTGCTCGGTACGGATTTCTGTCCTACCACCTGCAGCCTTCACCTGTCCCTGACACCTGGCGCTGGCTCCACCATCACCCTGCGCCAGTCTCTCTGGTCACCTGTCCCCTGCATGTTCTCCCCCGCTGGTCCAAGGAGGCTGGTAGCTTCTGTGAAGAGGGCAGGGAATGTGCACTCTTACCAACCCAGTGGGCTGGGATGTTACCTCCCTTCTCTGGAATAATAGTGTTACCTGGCATTGTGAAGTGCTTGCTCTGTGCTTGCTGTTCGTAGTGCTCACTTACACATACATAGTGACATCTTGAATTCTTGTGACAGCTCCCTAGTAATGGGTACTCTGATTATCCCCTGATCACAGAGAGAGAAAATGAGGCACAGAGAATTTAAGTAACTAAGCATTAAATGAGATAAAGCATGAAAAAAGTTCGTAGCATAGTACCTGGTTTATTTAAGTGCTCAAATAGTTCTTGTTTTCTAAAAACCCTGTCTACTCTATTCTATGAAATTCTAGCTAGTAATGAAAACGATGATAACAGTTCTCTAATAGAAATAGAATCTCTAATAGTTAAGTAGCGTTACCCTAAGTTCACTGAGAAAATGGAGTCTATCAGATATGCTCTGTCCACAGCCTATTGCCTGACCACCAACCTTATTTACACCTTAGCCCCTACTTTTCTTGGCTTCTGAGAAGCCCTGTTCTCCTACCCCCGGCTCCTCATCTCTTTCTCTGTCCCATTGAATACGGATTTGTATTTGGCCACACTGGCTGCTTCTCTTCAGCCAGCAGAAATGTTTAAGATACTCCAGACCAACACTGTTCAAAGCCTTTCCTTGACTGTGCCATTTCCAACTCATCATTCTCTGTCTCCTACAGGCCTTCACATCTTCACCTCCTTTCCCAAACCACACACTTCATGCTCCCACCCTACCATTCCACTGAAGCGGCTTTGGCACAGGTCCCCATGACAGCCCCTGCTGCACACTCGTGTTCATATACACACGTTCCACTGTCAAGTCCAGCAGGTGCTATCCCTGGTGCTGGGTCTGCTGCTCCATGACTTGGGTCCCTCCCACTGCCGTGCACCCGTTGCCTCCACAAGCCACCATATTCTCCTACCTCACACCTGACACGGTTCCTTGATCTTGCTGCACTCATTTATTCAACACTCTTATTAGAGTTAAAAAATTGCCCAGTCATTGTATGCCACCATACCTTGTGCATACAAGGTATAATAAAGCACATGATGTGTGTGGATTTCTAACATCTACTTTGGCTGTTCAGAAACTGCTCTTCCTTTCTGTTGTTTCCCCCTGTGTTTTAGATCATTGATGTTGCTGGACAAGTGAAAGATGACTGTGTATTAATACCACAAGTTCATGTTAAGGTTGGGGGAAGGGGTAACTCACCTCCCAAACTGAATTAACTGGAATTTGCAAAGCACATAAATTAAGGGAGTAATTATTCATATTACCCAGTAACTCACCTTTTTAAAAAAATAAGGATTCAAATTGGCACCTCTTTTAGTACCTTTAAGTATTAACTATCTGAGGGATGTCAGTTGAGAAATCTGAAGTGTTAGGACAATTCAAAAGTCATAAAATGCTGTGAAATTACAGTACATACTAAAAATACCTCATATTTGCATAATGGTTTGCAATGTGCCATCATCACTTGAAACCTCTCCACCCCTGTGAACTTGAATCATAATGTGGCCCTTGCTGACCAGAGTCTCATATCGCTTACTGCCTTGCTTCTGCTGACCTCCTCTTGTCTCTTACCATGACGGTTGCTTTCAGCACCTCCTTTACTCTTGCTCTGTGCTTCCCTGTGGTCTCACTCGCTCCCTGCCACCATAGCTGGCTCTTGGTCATGCCCTAGGATGTTCCACTCCATCACCCCTCTATACCTGCCTTCCTGCTCCCAGCCCTGGAAGAATCCTCTCCTCTTGCCCTTTCTTTGCCTGGACTCCCAGATGACTGGGGACAATGATGTTACTGATCTAGAAGTTGCACGTGTAGAGTAGACCTGAAATGACAGTGTGAATCCAGGGCCTGTTATGATTTGGTAGAACTGATGAGTGATTAATCTTTGTGTTCTCTATGATACCTTGATAGTTAAATTAAATGATATTTATTTATCTGTAAGTTTGGTCTTAAAGATAAATAGACTGTACTGGTCTATTGAGGAAGACGAACTTTCTAGACATGACCACAAGATGGCACAGTGACTGCAGTGTCCTCGTATCTGTCGAGGGTGGGCCAAGTCAAGAAAAAGAACAGTGTCTTCTTGATTGCTGGATATACTCAAGGGAAATCCAAGAGAATTTTCAAATTTGAAGCATTCTGTCAATTCCCAGTCATTCACAGAGTTAATCAGATAGATTTGGCATCTTTCTTCCACAGATCCATTTGGCCAACAAGGTGGAAAGCTTCTCTCCTTCCCTTCTTCTCTTCCCTTCTTCCTTCTATTCATTCAGCAAACACATGAGTGCTTCCAGTGTGCGTCCACTGTTGTAAGTATTGGGTGGAGCACGATCTCTGCTCTGCCCTCGCTTATATTCTGCAGCCTTTACTGGGACCCAACTGAAGATATTGGAGACAGAACCAAGAATTACTTTGCAGTTTTTTGTTACTTCTGAAGTCTTCTTTTCCCCTCTCCACCAGCATGGATCAATCCATAGTTTTATATTATCCAAACCTGCTTCAGTTTAACAAGCAGAAGGACCACTGGTCAGTGTATCGCAGTGATGATTTTGTTTTAGCCATGATTATCCTTGGTGTTCTCCCCTACTTCCCAGTTACCTGGTTAACCAAGAATTGGCTATATTCTCTTTCCAGTTAAAAATATTGAGGTTCAGAAAGGTCAAAAATTATGTCCAATATTGCACAAGTAATGTGCAGTACATGGAGAAGAACATACTCAGGTCTGTGTGTCACTTATTCCTTTATGATGATAAGGTGGGCCTAATATAAATTTACTTAGTTAAAATTACATCTATTGTTTGGAAACATTTCTTCTCCAAGGGGTAAGCAAGAGTGCAAAAATAATACAAGTATAATAATTTAGAAACATTAATATCACACATTGCTTGTTTTAACGTTATGAGAATTTACTGTTAGAGCAGCCCTCTTTGTGGTATGAATCTCAGTTGAGTACTCATTTTTTTTCCAGTATGGGATCCCTGTCTCCTTTTTATGTCTTCTCTCCCTACCTAATCCCTCCACTAGCTTGGCTCTGCAAGATGAGATTCAGTTCCATGCACCTCTTGCCAACCCTTTTATGAATCTCAGTTGAGTACTCATTTTTTTTCCAGTATGGGATCCCTGTCTCCTTTTTATGCTTTCTCTCCCTACCTAATCCCTCCACTAGCTTGGCTCTGCAAGATGAGATTCAGTTCCATGCACCTCTTGCCAACCCTTGCTTCGGTTTCAGGAGGATGCGGACAGGGGATTAACTTGAGAGGCTGTGTGAAAGAGACATTCCCATATTGTAGAATTCACAGTGCGGAATTTTGCCTATACAGTAGATTTTTTTCTAACATGTAGCTGTTTTCTCTGATTTTTAGTAATCATAATATTTTCACAGATGCATTATAATCTTTTATCAACCACAGTTAGGCCACAAGCAGGGGTCAGTCCCTTTCTGGATACTCAATAATCACATATTACCCAAATTACCATTCAGTTAACATGCAAAATGACTGTGGGCACCGCATGGATCAGTTTTATCTTTTTGGGCGGGAATCCAAGCCCTTGACCTTGGTGTTTTAAACACCACATTCTAACAAACAGAGCTAACTGGCCAGACAGATTAGTTTTATTTTAGCTGTGATTTGGGCTTATTTTTGACCACAACCACCCTAAAATTTAAGATGCACCCTGCCTGTGTCACAGAAATGAGATCTAAAGTATGCTTCTTCACCAAATATCACTTTTAATATAAATCTCACATTGTATATGAGTGTGTAGTCTTCTCCACATGAAGTATTCCCATTGTGTGTCCTTCAGAGATTTGGTTGACTCTTGATTCTGTATGAGAACCTGGGGACAGTGGGGGAATCCTTATTTTTGAAGCCCACATCAGGCCATTTTGGGACAGTACTTATATCTGAGTAACACACTGAATACAGTAGCTTCGCATTTCCAGCCCTCAGAAAGATGCCAGAAACTTTCCTTCTCACAGTACTGCATGGTATTTATTCCCATCTTGCAGGGGGAAATGCTGAAGAAAGATTAAATAAATTGTCCAAAGTTACACTGATAGTGAGAGTCAGACAGGATTTAAACCCAGTTCTGATTCTCTGAGTCAGGGTAAGGGTTTGTGTTTTGAGGTCCTCTCTGAGTCATAGTTTCAAAGGAAATTTCCAGAACTGTACTGCCTGAGATTATGGAAAGAGATATAACACAGACCAGTAGGGAAGAGGACCAGGGGTACAGGGCAAACTGAAGAGTATGTCCTGCAGTGGGGAAGGGACTGCCCCATGTCCCGGTACTGAAACTTCAAGAAGTAGGACCTGGGGCTTCATACTGATGGGTTTGAGCACCGTTTACTTAATTACCTGTCAGCAAACACCGCAAAGGACTAAGTGAGTTTGTAATTTAGGAAGGTCAGGTTTCTTTCTAAAAATGCTAACTGGAATAGAAATTGAAAGGAGAATCACCACTTCGTGCTGTTACAGAAAGCAACAAAGGTTCACAAAGATTGGTTGTTTTGTGAATAATATAAAAATGGGACTGGATGCAGGAGTGGGGGGAGCAAGTTGTATGGGTACCTACATTTAGGGTAATTTGTAAATTATCAGAGTAATTTTAAAAGTTTCAGCTCCTGTTAATATGATTCACATGAGGCTTCTCCACCCAACACCAGTCTCATAGCTCCAGTCTATCCCTTTGCTCCAAGAATAGCAAATCGCCTGAAGTGATCCAGACCCACCATACAGCTTTCTGACTCCCGGTGCCTGGAATACCTGCCCATGCTTGGCTGATACTTGTCTTTTGTTATCTTGGCTCCAGTATCACTTCGTTTATTTTATTGAATTAATCAAATGCAGGTCTACCAATTAGCATGACATTTCTTTGTTTTTACGGCTACTGCTAATGAATGTATCTAAAAGGGCTGCACAGAGGCTGAGCTGAAACACTTCAGTGGGTACTTCCTTTGGAATTTGATAAATGGAACCTATCCCAGACTATTTATTATCTGTAGGTGTCAGTTCCAGTTAGAGAGTGTATTCCTGGAGCCTTTAAATCATGTAGTCTGTAAAGCAACAGGTGATTTGCACTGGCTTCCTCCAAGTTCGACAGCTGAGAATGTGGCTTTAAAAACGCGTAGATATGCATCCTTCTTAGTAGGGATTGAAAGCAACTCACATTTAAGCCAATATTCCTCTCATCTTTTTTCCACCCTCTGTTTGGGAAGAAAAGATTTTAGTCATTTCGAGTTATGCCCTTCTAAAAGATTTTAGTTTATCAGTTCACAAAGTTTTCTTTTTGACAAAAAGGAAAAAAAAAAGTTTTCTTTTTATAATTCAGTATATTCATGTGAAGATTTGTTTCTCATCCTCATCAATTTTGTTTTTTTCAGTATGAAAACTTTACCAATTTTTGTATTTTTTTACAGCTTTATTGAGGTATAATTGATGTTTTATAAATTGCACATATGTAAAGCATACAGTTTGCCCAATTGTGACGTATGTATCCATTCCTGAAACCATAACCACGATCAGCGTAATGAACATAGCCATCATTCCCAAAAGTTTGCTCATGTCCTTTTGTGACTGATCCCTCCTTATCTTACCTCCTGTCCCCACATAACCGCTGATCTGCTTCCTGTCACTAGTTTGCATTTCCTAGACTTTTATATAAAAGGAATCATGCAATATACATCTTTTATTTGCCTGACTTTTTTCATTCAGTGTAATTATTTTGAGGTTCCTCCATGTTACTGCATGTATCAATAGTTCATTCCTTTCTAATGCCTATTATATGAACCTGCTGCAACTTTATCCATTCACACATTGATGGACATTTGGGTTGTATCTAATTCTGACTGTTACAGACAAAACTGCTGTGAATATTCATGTACAGGTGTTTGTGAAGACATATGTTTTTATATCTCTTGAGTAAATAAATACATAGATGTGAAATGGCTGTGTCATATGGTAGGCACATGTTTAACTTTAAGAAACTGAGAAATTGTTTACCAAAATAATCATACCATTTTTACCCTCGTGTCCATGGTGGATAGGAATTTCATTTGCCTCCTATCCTTACGAGCACTTGATACAGTCAGATTCAGTCTTTTTAATTTTGGTCATTCTAATGGGTGGATAGCATTATTGCATGTGATATTAATTTGCATTTCCCTAATGACCAAGGATGTTGAGTATCTTTTCATGCACTTTTTTGCCATCTGTATATTTTCATTGGCGAAATGTCTCTTCACATGTTTTGTTCATTTTTCTCAATTGGGTTTTTTATTTATTTATTTTTATTGAATCAGAATTGATTATATATATTTTGGGGGTTCGACATTGAGATATGTTGATCAAATCAATATTACTAACATATATATTGTTACAAATCATAATTATTCTTTATGCCCCTTGTCTAATCTCTCTCCTTCCCCCCTCGAATTACCCTAGATTTCTTCTCTCCTTCTGAAAGAATAATGATTACTCTGTTGATTTGTTGCCTAGATGATCTGTCCAATGCTGAGAGGTGTGATCAGGTCCCCCAATATTATCATAGAACAGATGCTTCTTCTGTCACTCTGAAATGGGCTATGTGGAGAGACATCCTCTTCTTTTCTTTATCTCTGCTGGTGACTCTCCTTGTGTCAATGCACTCCAGTGGCTGGCAGACCATCTGCATGGTGTTTGTGGCATCTAGCCGCTTTCATGGCAGCCATGGTTATTGTGGTGGCTTGATGGGCCACCCACATGGAGGTGATGTTTTTGGCATGCTCCTTGGTGTTGGCAGTGTGCCTGGTTTTGGGGAGTGTCTGGTCCTGGCTCCATGCATCAGGTCCCCAGGCAGGCCCCGTGGCACTGGCATGGTGTGCCTGGTTGTGGGCAGGGGGTCCAGTCCCTGGCTGCATGCCCTGGGCCCCTGGGCAGTACCCGAGGTGCTGGCACTGTGCCTGGATGTGGGAGTGGGGTCCAGTCCCCAGCTCCAAGCCTCGGGTTCCCAGGCAGGCCCCGAGGCACTGGTGGTGTGAGTGGTTGTAGGCAGGGGTTCTGTCCCCGGCTCCATGCCTCATTTCCCCTGGTGGGCCCCAAGGTACTGGTAGAGTGCTGGGACCAGAATTAATTTTTTGTCCTTTGCTTACTTCTAACACAGGGGAACTTCCTGTGGGAACCAGTACTTGAGCTCTGTGGTTGAGCTAAATTGCTGCTTTACTGCTTTTTCCCTAGGGAAGGTTTTTGTGCAGCTCAGGGTTTAATGGTTGACCTTATAGGTACTTCTGGCTCTCCAGAGACTCGGTGCACCTGGGTTGTGTAGAAACTCTGATCTGGGCCTGAGTTTTTTCATCAAACTGCACCCCATGCAATTCTGCATTCCCAACCAGTCTCCTCTGAGTGGTCCTGTGCTGATTGGGGGGTGAATCGGCTGTCCTTCCTGTGTCCCAGTGTTCTCCCAGTGGGCTTGTCTCCCCTACCACCCATGCTCCAAACACTTCCCATGGGACAGGCCCTGCACTGGTCCCTTTCAATGACTCACCGGCCTCCGATGGCTCCCCAGCCTCTGAATGGTTCCTCTTTTTCAGTTGTTCTGGCTCCTCCTGCATGGGTCCACAGGAACCCTATTAGTGGTCTTGCTGTCCTGGGGACCACAAAGGTCCTCTTCTCCTCTGCTGCCTCCATGTAACTCCATCAGAAGGGCACAGCTGTAGTTTCTGCTGGCTCCTGCTCCATGCACTCAGCAGTTCCAACCTTAAAGTGGCTGCATCCCAAAACACTCCAAGCATTTTTTTCTTTCTCTCATCGTGGTTTCTTCCGCCTTCATGAACTCTGTAGGTCTCTCCTCCTCTTCCCCTAAGCTCCAGCAGCCCAAGCTTGGCTGATGTTACATTTTTATAATTGTAAATTGGTTGATTTGTGGGAGAGAGGGACGCTAGGGACCATCTGTTCTGCCATCTTGACCGGAACCTCTGTTTGTTTTCTTATTGTTGAGTTTTAGGAGTTCTTTATTCTGGGTACAAGTTCTTTATCAGATATACAACTTATGCAAAGATTTTGTTCTGGTCTTCTAGTGGCTTGTCTTTTCATTCCCTTACATTGTCTTTTGAAGAACATTTTAAAATTTACATGAAATTCAGTTCATCAATTTGTTATTTTATGAGTTGTGCTTTTGGTGGTGTAACTAAGGAACTTTTGACTAACTGAATGTCACAGAGATTGTTTCTGTGTTTTTTTCTAGAAGTTTTATAGTTTTAGGTTTTATGTTTAGGCCTATGGTCCCCTTAGAGTTAAGTTTTGTATATGATATGAGATATGGTTTGAAGTTCATTTTCTGGTAGATGAACATCAAACTTTTCCACCAGCATTTGTTGAAAAAAAGACGTTCTGGGCCGGCCCTATTGCTCACTCTGGAGAGTGCGGCGCTGGTAGGGCCAAGGCCGCAGGTTCAGATCCTATATAGGGATGGCCTGTGTGCTCACTGGCTGAGCGTGGTACAGACCACACCATGCCGAGGGTTGCGATCCCCTTATTGGTCAAAAAAAAAAGAAAAAAAGACATTCTCTCTGATCAAATAATTTTTCCTAATTATAAAAGTAATATATTTGTGTAGTACAGAAAAGTATAAAGCCTATACCTTACAAATCTTTTGTTTATAACTCTCATAGGTACATTAGTGGGGGGGGGAGCAGTGGCATAGTTTAGTTTGAAGTGCATACTTTAGAAAATTGGAGTCATAGTATAGACACTTATTCTGTGTCCTGTTTTTTAAAAAATTATTATGCCTGTTTTTCCATGTGATTCAATATTCTTTAACTGTTCTTTTGCATCTGATTTAATATTCTTCAACTGCATGGTTTTTAGTGTTTGCATAGTTATTCTAGACATTGTCAGTTTTTATTCTTAAAATATACTTTGAATGTCTTTATATTTAAATCTTTTTTCTCTCATTTTTTGCTTAAATTTCTAGAAATGAATTATCAGGTCAAAATACAAACGTTTGAAAAGCTTTGATTACATATTTCTACAGTGTATTCCAGAAAACTTTCAACAGTTTACCTTCCCACCGGCAATAACTAAGAGATTTAATCCTTTATGGCAAGTTTTTGTTTGTTTTTGTAAAACCTTCGAGGATGTCCCTGGACACACCCCTCCCCCCCATGGCTATTTTTTCCCTGGCCAAGTGCCTTGCTCCTCTCTCATTCTTACCAGACATAGGACCCTTCTTCTCAGCACTGGCCACAGTGAGCAAATTCCTGGCATTTCTTGCCTCTGTGACCAAAAGACTTATCAGGATGAACATACAAGGGTACTTCAAAAAGTTCATGGAAAAATAGAATTAAAAGATCATACTAATCTTTCCATGAACTTTTTGAAGTACCCTCCTAGATCCCTCCTAGGTCAGTAAAAAAGCCTCTTATCCAAGACAAAAGCCTCTCCTCCTTCTCTGGATCCTGTTCTGCCCTGTTTCATTAAGAGTGCTTCATTTTCTTCCCCACCTCTTTATCCTCAGCACAAAAACATTCTCTTCTCTCTCTCTCACCCGCTTCTCTCTCCCACCTGGTCCTAAGTTCTCTTTTAGCTACCATCCTCCCTTTTTTTCTTTTCTTTAGGGTCAAAGCTCTTTGACAGAAAGCATCCTTTTGCTGGAAGTCATTCCCTAGCACCCAACTAACTATCCTCATTTACATGTTTCTCCCCCTTTCTCTCCTTCTCACCTCACCCCACCTCACACTCTTCCCTGCTGAAGTTTGGTGTCTTCATTCCTAAGTGGTGAACACTATGCAGGAATTGTGGGGTGATTCTGTAGCTCTTAGCAGCTTTACCTTTTTGAGGTTTTTGCCACCTTTTTCTTCTTTATCCTTGAAGTTCAGTCTCTACCTCCTGGTCTCCTTTGATTACCTGGTTTTGTCTCAGTGATGGTCATTAGGCTCCAACATGAGTAAACCATTATCTGGTTTGATTGTCCATTCTGTGCATGTAGGCTGTTCAACTATCTTTGTCTTCCTTTCCCTTATCTCTTTTTGTTAATATTGTCAGGCATGTAAGTGGCCTTTCTTCTAGGAAATCTTATTTTTGCTGGTGTCAACTCTGCCTTGGACAACTCCAGAACACATCTTCTGTGTCTAATTCAACAAGCACCCCGCTCCCCTTCCCCCTACTCCCCAGGTGCTTGTTCTCTGCACTTTTGATCCATTCAGTGTTTTAAAATTGCCCACTTCCTATCATGAGTACGTGAGTGTCAAATGTCCAGACCATTTGGGCTTCAGTGTACTTTTCTTATTTGAATCCCTACAATGACTGTAAATTACACAATAGCCAGAGGCCATCTTAGACTCTGTAATAATCTGGTTCTAACCTCTGAGTTCTTCTGGCTGTCATGCTCACCCTCCCCCTCACGACCACACATACATTTTTTATTCTTAACCTTTCTTAATTGTACATTCTTCATGGCAAAAATCATCAAAAATCCATAGAATTCTTTTCCTTTTTTGACCTTCTAAGGTACTTGTTTATACTTTATAATATTGTTTGTAACTGTTAATTTGTCACTCTAATACCACCTTATGGCAGGTTTTATTTAACAGTTGTACGTATTTTTTAACTTCACAAAAGGTATACAGAATATTCCACAGCCACACCTAGCTTGTGCACTCCTAGAGAACAGGGATTGTATCTGTCTACACCCACAATAAATTCAAGTTGGAACCGTATATAATAGGTGTCGGTAATGTTTATAACATCAGTGTCAGATATTTATCTTAATAGAGTGGTAACCACATAGAATTAAGCATTGACTCTCTGGTGTAGGTAAATGAAGCAGGTGATTTTCTGCATAGAACACCTGGCATTTCTTTTCTCTCTTGGTTAATGCCCATAGAGGTCAGTCTTCATAATCTGCACCAAAAGAAGGATGCTGAGGATGACTCAGAACGTTGAATACTTCAGAATATGTTTTGGTTTTTCACTGTATGTTGTTGTAGATTGAATTGCCCCTGGGAATTGACTTGGAAACAAGTAATAGTCACATCATAAAGACCAACTCAGGAGCTCAAAAGTTGTCCCTGGCTCCCTATTCTGCCTCTGCTCTGGGGTGCTCAGTAGTTGCCACCTTTCTCTGCACAGATGGCCTGGTCTCTGACCGAGGAAAGCACTCATGGGGCAGAATTTCTCCCACAGCCATTGTTCAGAACAAGACAGACACCACAAAAGGTTTTTCTGAAAACTGTGTTACAGAGAGGATAATGGATGTGTTTATAATATAAATAAAGAAAATAAGCAGCAAATTTGAGAAATGGCAATAAACTTGGAATAATAATTTTACTGCATAAAAATATAAATCTAGATAACTGAGCTTCAGAGAGAAAATACATAAACGTAGGGATATTGATTTGTTTACTTTTGATTTTACAATGTACTGTACTATAAATATTTTATTTGTTTAACATGTGTTTCTAACAGGATTTAAGGTAGATTTTTCAATAAAGTACAAAGAATATGAATAAGTGATAATGAATAAAACACAATTTGGTTCATATGCCATTAACCAATTTGGGCCTGACTTTTGGAATTTCAAACTAACTCTTCTTTTCTTTTTAGGTTTCCTCTTGGTGCTGCCTTGGCTGTATTTGGCACCCAGAATGCCTCATTCTGTGACAGTCTGTTGATAAGGTTGCTTTGCTAGAATTTGGAGCAGAGCCTCAGGTAGGTGGCTTTTATCATTATATGGCATGACTTTCAAAGTGATCAATTATTTCCATTCCTAACTAATGTAAGATATAATATTAAAAGCTTTGAAAAGCATGCCACATAATAAGCATGCCACTTACCATCTTAGGGATCATCAATATGTATTGTGATCGTCAGGACTTCATTAATAGTTAAGGTATAATGGAATGTTTGAAGTACTAGCAAGGAGCAGTGTTCCTTCCCCTGTGCACAAAATTCGTAGTGTTGTAAAAGCTTATTGTTCCCCAGATAGCTACAGATGAACTCTTAAGCTCTTCTTTCTTTGAATCTTTCTCCGAGTGATAGACTATCCCATGTTGCCACTATATCTTTTTCTGTCTGCTGGAAAGAGAGGGGGGCTAGATCTGCTCACTGGTGTGGGGCAGATGCTAGAATAAGGAACCCTGTGTAGCAAGAGCAATTTGCTAGCATTGTTGGGAAGAGGACATGTACAAGCATCTAGATTTCCCAAACTGTAGCTGCAGCTCAATGGCAGAGAATCAAGGGGTAGCAATACTTGAAAATCCAGGCACACACGGATTTGGCACCAGGTAAGTGTGTCAGAAGGACCTCAAAAACAGGGTTGAGGTTTAGAGGCCAGGACCCTCAGCTCTAGCGTAGGGAGACTGGAAAAAGCAAAGGTGACTGTGCAAGTACCAGGGGATGGGTTTCTGTTCCTAAACTCTCCACCGACTACAGACAGGGGCCCCCAACCCTGGGGAAAGGAGGACTTGGGCTGAGAGCCAGACAGGGCATCACAGTATGTATGAACAGAGCTTTTTCAATCAAATTAAAGGTGCAGAAATTAATCTGGCTAAAATTTTCTGTTAAGCACAACATTCTGTGGAAGTTAAGCATTAAAATCAAGTTAGCCTAAGTTTTTAGCCATCTGTATACAATAAATATTTTTTAAATAAATAAAAAGATGTTAATGGTTTTTTAGTGCTACAGGTTTTATTCTTTTTCTACTTCATTGTCGTTTTTAAACTTGTTTTTAGTGAAGCTGTTCTTTAGCAGCTAGAAAAAGAGGGAAGAATTAATTTACTTTTACTTAAACCACATTTATACAGATTTTCTCCTTTTTGATTCTCTTGTATCTGTAATGAGTCAAAAATTTTCCATTTTGAACATCTCCTTACATTTTAATTTCACATGAAGAACATCTTCTTTGAAGATTTGAATTTTACTTTGTTCTTTTTTTTTTTCCAATAGAGCTTTCCAACGATAAATCATTTCCAGTGATAAATCATGATCCATACAGGTTATGTGTGCTTAAGGAGCTATGAAACAGAACATTTGAAAGCAGAAATGTTCTGAAAATCCAGGCCAGCTGAGTGCTGCCTGGGTTTGTCTCCGTGCTCATTGAGCCTCTGAGTGACACATACTCAGTGCCCCTAGCTTTCGGGGCCCACAGAAGCAGGTGATGCTTCTCCCAGGGACACAGAGCAGTATAGACTCACAAATGGTTTTGTTGCTCCCCTAAGTTCCCAGCCCTCTGCCAAAACAAACTAACCATTTAATTTTGTGGGAGCTTGCTTTGTAACTGATTTGAGATTTCGGGAGCCCCGATACATATTTATTTACCTACTAGCTTTGATTCGTGAAATTCTCTTAAAGGAACTACAGTTCATTCAACAAATATTTATCAAATGTCTACTATATGCCAGGATACTGACCAGGTGCTGGGTATACAGGGATGAATAATAGTCTCCCTATAGATGAATTTACTGTTGCCAGAGGAGAGAGAGGTCAAACAGGTCATTTCAAAGAATGGCTTTCCAGTCCATATTAGGGATAAAAGGCTCAGAGAGGTGAGGTTTTCAAGTTCTTTCTCACTCTAGTAGAATCAGTGAAAGAATATACATATCAAGTCTCTTCTGATTGTGCCAGCTGGAGGTGGAGGAGAGCGTGGCCGCTGACTTGGCAGGTTTGCCTAGATCACATCCTATTCACTGTCAACTGTGTGGGAATGAATAGAAGTGGTTGTTTCCAGAAGTGATTTTATCCTGGACAGCCACATGGGAGTACAGACTGAGGGCACGTGCAGACGTTTACCTGGATGTGGATTCTGTTTTCATTACATTTTCAGTGCTGCTCAAGCATCAGCACATATATTTAACAACATTTATATCTCTCATACCACAGCACAAGCCCATATTTAAAGTGCACTTTACTTTGAGATGGCTTAAAACTAATTCTCTGCATGAGCTTTTGTAATTAAGTAAAACTTTCTTTTCTTAGCACTTTTGTTATAACGCATCTGATGTCTGCCTTTTCATTTGAATTTATAGACAGGCTTAGTATGGGTGCTTGAGAGGTCAAACATGAAATCTGGATTATTCTGTTTTTGTGATTTTAATAGCATTAGGCAATTAACCATACTTGAAAGGAGGCATGTCCTTCAAACATTTAGGGTCTTTCAATGTTAACATTTTTATAGTTGTCAAATATTTTTGTTATAGCTTCAGAAACTTAAGAGGTTACTGGTAATAAGGTAAAGAACTCATCACAGTTTGGGATATATGCAATTCTCTAATAGAGCTGACCTGTGAGCTACCTGCTTTATCATAATAGCCAGATCACCAATATTTTGGAAATGTTTTATACAAAAAAAAAACAAACAGGAAATCCTCTAAAATAGTTAAAGTATTGATTAAGCAGTCTTACTTTGTATTTGGATATAATCGCGGTTCTCTGTGCTCTCTCAAGCGTCACTGCTTCCCCTTGGCATAATTCCTCTCTCATTTCCTGTATGCAAATACTAATTGCCATATGTGAGGAAAATGAAAATACCCTGGTGTACCACCCATCTGTATATTTTAGTTTTTTTATTTTGATAAGAATATATAATGATAGAGAACCCTCCCCAACACACACACACACACACACACACACAGTGGTTAAACTTCTAAATTATGGATCTTTAAAAGAGAAGAAAAACGTGTTAACATGGCATATTTGCTCCATAAAATAAATAACCAAGGAAAATATTTCTGATTGGAAGATAAAATTTATTTGAATATTGCATCTTCATCAGGTTATCTGTTCATTCTGTCTGGGTACTCTAGAAAATGAGTGACCTGCAAAGGAACATCCTAATTGTACAGATAAGAGAAATGATGGAATTTCTTGGTTCCGCTTTGGAATTCGTTTACTTTTTCCTATTGTATCTTAAATAGGTCTGCTATTTTCTTTTACTTCTCTGTTAGTTTTTATTATTTGTATATTAAATATAAGACATTTCTAAACTCAGTAAGACTAATTTTTTATGGTGAATTTCAAAAAGATTGTCTTAGAACTACATTTTAATGAATTGCTCAAAATAAGTTGAAAATATCAAATACAGTAATTCAAAAAGGCATTCTTATTTTTTATTAATTTTAGTTAACTATGATATCTAATATAGGAAAATAAATACTGTAATTTCCCATATTCTGATTATAAAATGAGTTGTCTGGGGACCCATTATAATTCAAGCACATTAGGTGCACGTCTGGGCCATTTCTCCTGCTTCTCAGTAGGCTCTCAGCTCCTTTCTTTTCTCCTCTGTAGGGATCAGCAGCCCCATCCAAGTGTCTCACTGTCCTTCCTGCTCCATGCCAGGCACCGATCAGGCACCAGGCGTGTTTCCACTTTGGAAATTTTGATGAGGAATGTGAGCTGGATTGATGTTATCTGCTACTAATAGTTGATTCCTTAGTAATAAGAGCAATCAGAGAATACTTGTTTTCTGAAACAAAATAAGTATTTTAGTCAGCTTTTATTATAATTGCTGTTGTGTTAATGTAAGACTTTTCAAATAGGAGCCAAGTTTCACAAAAATACCCTTCTATTGACTTATTCAATATGTTGGACCAAATTGTATCCATACAGCATTATCTTTGACTTGATTATAGACATGTATATTCTGTCCTATGTCCACTGTGGTGATTGAGCAAGCCTTTAGGTCATTGTGTTGCTGGTAAGCATTTTCCTGGTTCTAATTTTTTTCATTCATTCAATAGTGACTTTTACTGCCTTTATGGGAAACAGCAGTGAATAAAATGGGCATGGCCCCTGCCCCTACCCTGCTTACGCTCAATTTTTCCATTCTTTCTTAGGTTTTATAATTGCAAGATAGATTTTTTTCCCTTTATTCTTCACTAACAAGTTATTTTACAGACCTGTGGGAATTGAATGCTGTAGATTTCCAAATTATCACACAGGGTCATTGAAGTTGTTTGTAAAAAATGTTCTAAGTATGTTGTTGACATTACTTCAAAATTGACTGTCTTCAATTATGGTATCTTGTGAATAGTTTCTTTCACATCATTCAAAATTCTATTGAGTGTAAATTAAAATATTAATAACTGGTAAGTTTCATTTTGCAACCTACCTTATTTACTCTATATGAAAAATATATTTTAAGCAAACATTCACATTTTCTGAATTGTTTACTAATGGTATTTCATGATAAGCATAAGAGAAAATAAAGTTTTGATGATTGTTGGTATTTACCCTTGGTTAGCAAAATCTGTGTTTGACTTTTAAATATGAAAGAATTATTGATGCAGGTAAGTGTTGTAAAAATTCACAGCTGTTAGCAAAATGATTTTCAGAACTATGGGATTTAAAATACAGAAACAGTTTCTATACAGGCCTCTTCTTTTGCTGGCATCTCATAGAAATTGGTTTTAGTAGACCCTCTGTTGTCTGGTTCATGTTTGCTTATTATTTGCTTGTTATTTTTCTGTCTGAGTCACTATTTTAGAATAATGCAGAACATAGAAGGATAGGCCTGTGTGTGCACAGAACATACAGTATTCCCTCTAACTGCTGTTTCTGTGTATGCAAACTTGCTCTGGAAAAAAATGTCTGTTCTGGTACCAAAAAAAACCTGGAAGGATATTCTGAAATGCTTTTTCATCATAGAGCAATTTGAAGTGGGTATATGTATTTTCTACACAATTCTTCAGACCAAGGCAAAGAAGGATTTTCATCAGTTGAAAAGTATAGTAATCAATCTTTGATAAGTTTTTTAAAAAGGTAGAAAAGAGAAACACAGGTACAAGTTTTGTTGCAGACTTTTCAGTCTCAGTACTTCTTTGAAGTATTTCTTAATCCTATAAAAGAAAATACACTGATAATTTTAGTTAACATTTTAGTTAGGATTACATAAATACAAACTTTTTTATGTTTATTATGTCAATCCAAATAATAGTTAATTCTAGCCACTTTCTGATTTTGTTTTGGGAAATAATTCACAGTCCTTTGAAATTATATGGCAACTCATTAAGAACTCAAAATAGGTTGAATTTAGGGAAATTACTCATAACTTTGGGATTATGTTTTGTGATAAAATAATGGCTTTATATTATTTTATTTCAGACTTTAAAATACATAGCTGGGGTAATTTATAGACTATTGGTCTATCTCAAAACAAAATGTGTAATTTTAAACTATATTGAAATACTTAGAGCTAAAGAATTTTTATAAAATGTCATTGAGCATTGAACACTAACATAAATAAAACTTTTATGAAATTTTATGAATGTATTTGAGATACAGTAAAATTTATACTGTTTGGGGAAAGAAGAGAAAAAATATAGAAATTTATTGTTTACTCTTCAATTTTGGTTTTAGATTTTTTCCACCCAAATCACTATTTAGTTAGATGTACTAGTTATTATTTTAGCAGTTAGTTAAATTATTTAAAATTTACTTTGTAAACTGTCTTTTAAACTTTTTAGGTATTAAATTTATTTGGGGGGGGAACCACATTTGGCATAGAGAAAATAGGCACTGTCCTCTCTTCTGATCTTTTAAGTATAATGCAAGATTTATCCACTTGCAAATTGGTTTGCTAACCTGCTCTTGTCATCAAATGCAGTTGAATAAAAGGACTTTTAGGGCATAAGCCCTCTCTTAACCACACTGTCAAGTTGTTGGGCTTCTAAGGCCTCTCACCTCTCACCTTAAGATGGCCTGATAATGAATGCGTCCACCTCTCATATTCATTGAATTCCAGGGAAGTAATAGAGATGAGAACACTGTATACTTGTATTTATATTATTAAAATAACATAATACACACAATGGTCTTTCATATTCTTAATTGTCCTACAAAAACTCAGTATGTGCCCTGGGCAAGTAAGTACGTACACAGTTAATTTTATTATTTTGCAATTTTGATGTGCAGAATTCGTTCTTCCATTTGTGCATGTCTTGTGCTTTTCAAAAGAATGGAGCTTTTGCTTTAACTTTTTAAATATCTTTTATTCATCTAAAATTTTATCTTTCTTGTCTTTTAAACTATGAGAATAATGCTGCTTTCAAATATACCGTTAGTATTTTTATATTGATGCTTGAATGTCCTCTATTGAAAATTTTATTTAGACATCATCAAATTCTTAAAGTATGTGAAAATTTTATTTCGGGGAAATTATTAGATTTCTGTTTAGAAGTTTAAAGTTATTTTTATTTAACCCATCTATGGTGAACCCTTTTATTGTGTTTTAACTATTTGACTTATATTATCATTCTCAAGTTCTTAAAATTATAATTTCTGACCATTCATCTTTAAGATACCCAGAGTTTACTAATCTCTCTATGCCTTGTACTCTCTATAATAGATGATTCTATGTTTTTCTATCTTTCAACTATTATTGTTTTCATGTTTACTTGTACCGTCAATAATTATTAACAAATTTTTTCTATGCATGTTCTCAGTCTACTTAAGATCATGCTACTTACAGGCATTTTTAAACTACTTTAAGATTTTTCAACAGTGATTTCTTAAACCAGATGATGCTTTCTTCCTAACAACTCCTTCTCCTGTAGCAAACCTATATTTAACTTCCCTGCATGCTTTTGACATCTAAAGAGCACAGAGTTATTGCTACATTTTAGCTGTCCTTGCACCATGCTTTTCAGAATTGGCAGGTATTGCAGGTAACAAAAGTGTAGCTCTGAGAAGCCCCAGTCGCACAATTGTGCACAGCGTGGGCGTGAGTGCGTTCAGTAGGAGTCGGTTCGTTGGTGCGGTTTCTCATGCTCTCTGAGAGGGAACTGAGTTTGTCTCTTCCATAATATTATGAAGCTTAATGAAATTTTGATCAGTTTGGTTTACAAACAGTAATCCTAATATCCATTTTTTCCTAGTAGGAAAGTTAGATTAAAAAAATAAATAAATTGAATTTGGGAAAGAAGTGGGGAGTCATTCAGCATCACAAATTGCCATTTATCTAGGTAATACTATTTTGCTTTTTATTTCTGCATTTATTTGGTCATGTAATTGTGCTTAGAACTAATAAAAATAAGCAGTTGGTGAAAATTAATGCATGACTTGTCGGCAGAATATGGAATGTAAGCATGTGCCATGAAGTTGCAATTCTTTTATCCTTTATTTTCCATCGTTTATGCACTTGTTCCATTTAGAGGATAGTCCATTCTTATTTTTTTTTTAATAGATTGGCCAAAATGGGAAGGATTGGATTCCACTCTCTTCCACGAAGAGTCAATGGAACTGGCTAAGATCAAAGTCTGAGGCTTTTTCCATCTGTAATCAGGTATGCATTGAACAAAAATCACTATAATACTGTGCATGCGCCTTTCAAGTATTTGATTGATTTGCATATGATGAATGTGTTTTTTTAATTAGATATTGAGCTCACAACCTTATATTCACCCTATAGTTTTAAATGCACCTGTGATAATTAATTTGATTTTGTAATACATTAGGATAAAGTATTATCAGCCATGAAAAAATTTCAGCTGGTCTTAGAAAAGTGTAATATTTGAAATCAGTGCAATTCTTCATTGCTCAGTATGTACATCCAAAGATAACAGAATTCACTTATTACTCTGTATTGAGTATCACCAATTTTAATATAATCAGATGTTTGTATATTGTTTCATGGTGCACTTTTAATACATTTTCTTTCAATAACTTAGAAGTAGTTTTTCTCAACTAGAATTCTCTGCCCATTTTGGTTCGATTTTGTAACAAATGACAAATATGACCCATGTTTCAAATTATTTTCAGATATTAGTTATATACAGAGATTTAGATACTTTGCATTCCATTTTGATATCACAGTTGGAAAATGGTTAGCTTGTTTTCCACAGTGTTCTAAATAGGTGCATAAAAGCATCATGTTAGGAAATCAAATTTAATGAAAATTAAATTTTTTCCTCCCTTGGCAGAATGCTTTATATACATTTACAGTATCATTACTGGTTACAGCAGAATACCTATTTAGGTATTTCTGAGGGAGGCAGAGGAACTATCTTCTGAATGAGAATGTAACAGGAAAAGAACAAGTCCTAAAGATTCAGAAAATCTGAAACCAGACAGGGCATATTATGTTAGCATTGGTAACATCAGTTGCATTTTGTTAATCTGAGTTTTAAACTGTAAGGGGGACATTTAGGCAATTAGAACAGCTCGAAGGGCTTGCCTAATAAAGAAGAAAGGACACGTGAAGCAAACACTGATTAACTCACCCATACGCTTTACTACTTTAATCAAATGAGAAGATAATTGATATATTTTGCCTATTTATGGATCGCCTCTACATTAAAATGCAATAAGACCTATTCTAACATACACTTAATTTTACAAAAAAGTAGGTATTTAGAACTCCTACAAAAGTGTAACTGGAATCTGAGAAAGTTGGTGTAATAGACCTAAGCAAGAATCAGTTTGATACCAGAACACGGTGATATAAGGAAGTTGGTTTTCACTTTTTAAAATATATAATAGGAAGAAAAACCCAATTGATTAGTAGTTGATAAGTCGGTTAGCTCCATTCAAGTTTTCTATTTAAAATTAGATCTTTTTTAAAGATGTTGCAGGTATTACACATTTTTGTGGTCTCCTAAAAGTACATTGCTAAACTAGCATTCACAAACCTTGAGGAATTATTTAACTCTTATATCAACTGAATCTTTAGAGTTGGTTGTCTTACTCTGAGAAATAGAGTTGATAATATTTACTGTCTCTTGACTATGAGTTTCAAAGGTTTCAATTCAGTTTTAAATTTTTTGTTTAAAAAAACATACTCCTTGCTGTACAATTGCTACATTTTATTCTTTCTCACAGTGCTGAAAATGAATTGAAACTCTGAAACGCCTCATCATGTATTCTTGCACAGGTATCATGCGCTAAGTCGGAAGTCCCAACAGGTGTGTTGCACAGGGGTTACAGGTGTGTCGAAAGGCTGATCCCCTCAGCTCTTGGGGAGGCCTAATGACTCTAGCTTACCTACTAACCTGTGTGCCGCGTGAATATAATCATTTTCTGTGACATGACAGGTGTTGAGGAAAATTACTTTAAGCATATCTTTCCCCCAAAATGACAAGGAGGCATGCTCTTTACCTAATATAACATCAAAAGTTTTTAGCATTTCAAGAATGTATATTTGTTATAGAGAGAAATCATTTCTGCTCTTGTCTCAGATATTCCTCAGAGTATGATGACACTGGTGTAAAGAATAAATTTTCACTTTGGGTGGTGCGTTGGACTCTTTCAGGCCTCTGGTGTCTGTGCATTGAGTAGTTCTTTCATAAACTCAGTGGCTCATGAGGTGCCTAGAAGAGTTTACAAATGCTTATTTCTATTTTCCTTTAATAAATACAGAGTGTGACTAGAGCTGATGTGCACAAATTAGAATGATTTTTAGACACTGAAATATTTGTTGAAACATTACTACGTTTTCAGTTAGATTTACATTCTCTAATTCCTTATGAAAATTAAAGCTTAATAATGCCACTTTTAGAATCATGTTTTGATGCATCCTGAGAGTTCCTGAAATCAGTGCTGCTATGTCTAAGTACGTTTGTCAGGTGGAATTTCAGGGTATGTATGAACTGTTCATTCTGAGCAATGCATTTATATGAATTTTGACAAATATAAAGAAACCTACAGATATTACATTAGACCAGCTGAATCCATTTTATGGTTTCTTTTTTAATTCAAAAGCATCACATAGCAAATAAAATTTTTAAAAATTGAGTTTAGTTACAAACTAGTTGTTTCTTATTTTTTTTTTCCAGTCCCTTTTTGCTTTCTTTTACGACCACATGAAACTTGAGAAGCCACCTAAAGCTATATCATTTAGTGGAGTTGGGCAGTTCCCAAGTGTCCAACAAGAAGGCCTGGTTTAGGCTGCGATGGCCACTGTCATTCCTGGTGATTTGTCAGAAGTAAGAGATACCCAGAAAGTCCCTTCAGGGAAACGTAAGCGTGGTGAAACCAAACCAAGAAAAAACTTTCCTTGCCAACTGTGTGACAAGGCCTTTAACAGTGTTGAGAAATTAAAGGTTCACTCCTACTCTCACACAGGAGAGAGGCCCTACAAGTGCATACAACAAGACTGCACCAAGGCCTTTGTTTCTAAGTACAAATTACAAAGGTATTAAACTCTATTTGTCTTTCAGATTATATTTTCTCTTATGTTGGCCATTTGAAGCCATTGTAAACGTATGTATTTGTATACACATTTTTCAGATGATTTGAAGAGAGGAAATGTTAAGTAGATTAGACATTGGCTACTTTTTAGTATACTAAATCACATACTTTTATATGTTAGTGTCTTTGGATTTTTTAAAAATAAAATGCTTACTAAGAGTAGAATTTCCATTTGTAGAAAGAAATTAAAACAAGAAAAGGGTATGGACATTTACGTGAGTATATTCAGGCTTGCTCATTTGTTTTTGTAATGATAACTGAAACCAGCAAAAACTAAAGTGGCAATTTAAATGGCTCAAGTTTTGCAGTATTTAGGTATATTAACTATCCTTGTGGTATATATTAAGTTAAACAGTTTCCATTATTGAGGGAATTCTGTGTTAGCATAGTAGTTTAGCTACCATTTGAAAAGTGAATACATACCATTTTTGTCATGATAATCACTTACAGAATATATCTGTGTTTAAAGGCACATGGCTACTCATTCTCCTGAGAAAACCCACAAGTGTAATTATTGTGAGAAAATGTTTCACCGGAAAGATCATCTGAAGAATCACCTCCATACACATGACCCTAACAAAGAGACATTTAAGTGTGAAGAATGTGGCAAGAACTACAACACCAAGCTTGGGTTCAAACGTCACTTGGCCTTGCATGCCGCAACAAGCGGTGACCTCACCTGCAAGGTGTGTTTGCAGACTTTTGAAAGCACAGGAGTGCTTCTAGAGCACCTTAAATCTCATGCAGGCAAGTCGTCTGGTGGGATTAAAGAAAAAAAGCACCAGTGCGAGCATTGTGATCGCCGGTTCTACACCCGAAAGGATGTCCGGAGACACATGGTGGTGCACACTGGAAGAAAGGACTTCCTCTGTCAGTATTGTGCACAGAGATTCGGACGAAAGGATCACCTGACTCGACACATGAAGAAGAGTCACAATCAAGAGCTTCTGAAGGTCAAAACAGAACCAGTGGATTTCCTGGATCCATTTACCTGCAACGTGTCTGTGCCTATAAAAGATGAGCTCCTTCCGGTGATGTCCTTACCTTCCAGTGAACTGTTATCAAAGCCATTCACAAACACTTTACAGTTAAACCTCTATAACACTCCATTTCAGTCCATGCAGAGCTCGGGATCTGCCCACCAAATGATCACAACTTTACCTTTAGGAATGACATGCCCAATAGATATGGATGCTGTTCATCCCTCTCACCACCTTTCTTTCAAATACCCATTCAGTTCTACCTCATATGCAATTTCTATTCCTGAAAAAGAACAGCCATTAAAGGGGGAAATTGAGAGTTACCTGATGGAGTTACAAGGTGGCATGCCCTCTTCATCCCAGGATTCTCAAGCATCATCATCTAAGCTAGGGTTGGATCCACAGATCGGGTCCCTAGATGATGGTGCAGGGGACCTCTCCCTATCAAAAAGCTCTATTTCTATCAGTGACCCTCTAAACACACCAGCATTGGATTTTTCTCAGTTGTTTAATTTCATACCATTAAATGGTCCTCCCTATAATCCTATATCAGTGGGGAGTCTCGGAATGAGCTACTCCCAAGAAGAAGCACATTCTTCTGTTTCCCAGCTCCCCACACAAACACAGGATCTTCAGGATCCTGCAAACACTATAGGTCTTGGGTCTCTGCACTCACTGTCAGCAGCTTTTACCAGTAGTTTAAGCACAAGCACCACCCTCCCACGTTTCCATCAAGCTTTTCAGTAGGATTCTGGGATGTGGATTTACTACAGAAATGTATGCGTAGCTCTGCCTTAGATGACCATTTTTATTTTAGTGCCTACTTTAAGACGGTGTAAAAATTTCTGCTTTTGTATAATACCAGTTTTCATCAAGCCAGTATAAAATAGAAACTAGCTTTTTAAATGAGCTTTGGAACCATTTGTGTTCAGTTATGTTTACCTGGGTATTTTGTCCTGATTCACTGCCAATTGTCAGATTTTAATAGTTTTTTTTTTTCATACAGGAAAGCCATTATTATTAGTAAAATTTTACAAATCTCATGTTCAAATTACTTTTAGGTCTTAAATTTTTCATTTTTGTCCAATAACAATGGCTCTACCTTTGGACATTTGGCTCATTAAAAAATTTTGCAATAGAATGTAAATTTTATAAAATATATGTAAATAACTCAAGAGTTTAAAATTTTTTACTAGCCTCAAAATGGATTCATAATCAAGTGTTGCAAATGAATTAAGAATCTAGTTTGGAGAGAAAACATGTTTCTTAGATATACCATAATTTCTGATTAGTATATTTTGAAGACTTGCTATTGTCTGGCTAAAATATTTGCCGTCTTTATTATGAGCATATAAGGAAAACAAAACCTAAACACAAAGCATCAGTATTTATAGCAAAATAGATGCCTAGTAAGGTGATATGGCATTCCATGTTACTTAATAGTTGGCCCTAAATTAGTACACAGGATATTTTGCCATTTTTCAGCCTTCTTAATTTGCTATCTTTCCATTTAGTAATATTAATTGTGTATGGCATTGGAGTCTTCAGAATCGGTATATAGGTAGATCTCTTTAATCTTTTCCACTTTCCACAGCCAAAGGGCGGGTTAAGTGCACCAGCAATTTTATATTGATTGTTGGTCCACCATTAATTGAGAATCTAGAGTCATTGTGGAACTACAGATGTTAGATGTGTTTATCCCAGTGTCCCAGCCTGCATGGTGTGATAGACTCCTAAGCAGGAAGATAGATGTGAAGCATGTGGTTCAAGTTGGGAAATTGTCTAGGCATCATGTCGCCTGTTGCTAGGCTTGAAAACTGGACTCTTGAGGAGTAAAGTAAAAGCATGTCGCTTACATCACTTCTTGCTGAATTTGATACATTTTTCTTTCCCTTAAGAGCCAAAAGCAGAAAACAAAAACAACAGTCCTGCTCCCATGGTATCTTATTCAATGTGAATCCATCTTTCCTTACTATTTTTGGATGGAGAATTTAAAGTTGAATGCATTAGAAAACTATTTGAGGAATTACGATAAAGTTTTAAGTAACTAAAAATGTATGCAGTAGAACCCCACTTTTACAAAACTTTAGGAAATGGGAGAAATGTTGCACATAAGTTGAATTTGAACGGGAACAAAGTAAAGTAAAACAAGTACTATCTTAGTTAATGTGAAAATAACAATTGAGAATATTATATTCACTGAGTAAAATAGTTATTATGGGCTTTCCTCATGTTAGACAACCACCATAATCTTCTCAAAGGTCCAGTTATATTTTCTAAAGGTCAGTTGGGATATCAGCCTAAGAAACATATCTATTAAGCACTTGTTAACACCTTATTTGGGGACCCCATCTGTTGGGGTAGGGGCAAGGGGGGGGAGGTTTATAGAAGAGTATATATCTCTTTAAAAAAAGAAAAAGAAAAATATTTCTGAGCACTCATTAGCCCTGTATGGAAGCTTATTTCCCTTTTGCAGGGCCAGTTATCACTGCAGATTGCAATGTTTACCAGGAATTTCTAAAAATGAGTGCAGATTACTGAATATAATGCATTATTTAAAATATTTGGGAGTACTAAAAATTTTGTGGAGAAATGTAAATTGTAATAATGTAAATGGGGGTTTCACTATATATATTGTATACACACATACATATATCGCACTTCATAGAATCAAAGTTGCTCTCTGAAGGAGCTTTGGCTCCTCATATTTTCTCATGCTCCTATATTTTTTTTAATCCTAGGAGCAGTAGTTTTTATACTTATGTATTTAAATTTTATTATGAAAAATTACATTTTATTAAAAAAGTGTGTTTCAAAGGCATTAAAATTATATATGTTAATAAGGAAATACATTTTTAAATTTTTCAAACTGCTCCTAAGCTTGTGGTTAGGAGAATATTTGCTCTGAAAGTAGGCTTTTTGCTCTGCTTCATTACCACTTCCTTTAGTTTCTATGAAACAGATTGCTTACCTAAATCTTTAGTTGAATGATTAGTGTTCAATATTGCTTTAATCACCATAAAAAAGGAAAAAAGAAATTTGGTGACAGAGCACAAATGAAAAAACCTATTTTTAAGTAGAAATCACAAATAGCGAGTGTGGAAACACTACTTTATTTTGTCTAAAATTTGCTTAAGAAGTTGTCAAATTAATGAACTGAGACATTGGCCTTAGTAGGCTGTATTTCACTGCTAATAAAAAAAAAAAAAGGGAGTACCAGGATTTATGAAATAACATTTTGGAAATGGGGAATGGCGCCATATATGTATATGTATATGTGTATATATATGTGTGTGTATATATATATATATATATGTATATATATGTTTTTTTTTTTTTAACCTAATTCTCGCCCTGCATGGAATTCACATACATGCAGGCACATCTTTCAGGGCACCAGTGCTTAAAATTGTGGAGTCTTAATTTTCATATGTACACCTTTTTGCCTGTTGCTGCCCCACAGACTTGAAATAACACTGCAAAGTAAGAGGGAATTCAGCTCATTTGTTTTTAAAATTGACTGTAGTGGTCACTAAACCCCTTTGAAAGAATTTCTACTAAAGATGAGACAGACTTGTTTATTTTAATTGCACAATGTTCTAACAAGGATGTAAAACAGGATTGGCCTTTTTTTTTTTCCCTAGAAAAAGAAATTTGTCATTTGTTTTTATGTCAACTAGATGTGATTAAAAATAATTATTGCCAATGTTTTCATTCTCCAGTGGCCAGAATCACCATTCGTGAAATTTCTGGTAGTGCCTTAGCTTGGTAAAAAAGGGATTAACATTAAATAAAAATATATTAGTCTAGAATTTGGACCTCAGACAAGATATTGAACCTCATTCACTTTGACTTCCACACATGTGTCCAAATTAGGTCACCAAACACGGAAGTGTGAGTGTGGAAGGACCTTGGCACTGTAAGCAATATTATCCATTGATATATACAAATATCATCTTTATAGTTATTGGTCACTGTTAGAACTTTCATTTTAAAATTCTGTTACCAACTTCAGTTTTTTAAAACTTAAGTTGTCCTGGCTGATTATGCACCACTCTTTGTGCAACTTTTAATATCACTTTGTGTTTCTTTCAAGCTGCGTATTTTTGCCTACTTGTTACTTGTGCTTTATTTTTCTTAGTCATTTGTGGAATATAGTGATATATTGTGTTAATTTGGACAGTAGCGGTTTTTAAAAACCATATACTGATTTAAACATGAGCCAGAGCTGATTGCTTTATTAAGCTAATAATGAATGTTAAAGAGTACATATTTTCAGGATCATTCATTTAGTGAGCAATACACATATTATAGGCCAATATTTTTTTAAAAAATAGAGCTTGGTCAACCTCTATACTACATATATTACAAGATATAGCACTTTCAAAATGAATCTAAACCTTTACAGAAACTTTCTTATAGGTTATGCCTTTAATTTTAAGACTTATTATAATTTGTTTCAAGTGCCATTAGATGATATATATGTAGGCCTTTGATATATAATGCTTTGTGTACAAAAATGGTAGATGGCATTTTAAACAGGTACATTTTTACAGTGTTTTCTTATCAATTTGCTATATTGCACAGAATCAGTGTGTGTCTTTTCATAAGGTTTTACAATGGTTTATTTTTTTACAAGGTTTACGTGTTTCAAAGCACACTGTCTTCCCAGTACGTAAGTTTAAAAATACCAGTTCACCCAAGTTGCTTCTAGCCTACTGAGATCCATATGACATTGGAGGAGATCTTTTAAGCGTTGAGTATTCGTTATTAGCAGTGGCAGACTGTTATCTCCGACAAGTGAGTGCCTGAGTTGAATTTGTCTTGTTTTCTCACGCTGTGTCAGCATTCATATTTACAACACAGATAGTCTGTTGGTGATTACATTGGTCTACATGAGCTGTGTAGTGTAGTTTTGTGCTAAAAACCCATACAGAGCTCCTTTTGGATCATATAAAGCAAGATATTGCTACCAACATTGGTAAAGGCACATTTAGATCACCATTAGGCCTTCTGCAATGTTATCAGCCCTCTGAGGATGGAAGGCATTGTCTTTTGATAAATTTAGCTAGCTCTAGAAATGACAGAGAACTGTTGCTAATGTATAAAA
Source organism: Galeopterus variegatus (assembly GCF_000696425.1). Lineage (NCBI taxonomy): Eukaryota > Metazoa > Chordata > Mammalia > Dermoptera > Cynocephalidae > Galeopterus > Galeopterus variegatus. The sequence goes on along the minus strand of NW_007732308.1, from coordinate 175,793 downwards.
CACTTCATTGTATAAGCTTCAGTGGTACAGATGAACCAGAGTGAATGTTTATCTTCTCAGAAACACTCCTTCAATATTATGTTGGATCATGCTGCTAATGTAACTTGGGATACAACTCTTCATGGTGCTACAAACTTCTCTTTCTTGTTCAGTTGTATTTTTTTATCCATAGAAAAAGGACTACATTAGGTGTAAAGGTGTACAATATATTTTTATACTGTGACTTAACTTGTCATTAACAAACTTTTACACCACCGCGATGTATTCATGTGCACTTGCAAAAGGAGATCTTGGACATGCAAATGTTGCCGGAACAAACCCAGCTTTTGTCCACAAGGTGACTGTAACTCAGAATGGAAAGTGGGCTTTATAATTGGGTGTGGAGTGAAGAATATGCTGTATGTTACTAACAGCCCTTTGAATTTAACAAAAACTGGGAATCCATTAGGAAGTGGATTGCATCATGCCTGAACATAAGCTGGACTGCTGAAATCGTATTTTTAGCTGATGAAAGTGTTTGGACTAGTACTCTAAAAATGTTCTAATGATAAAGTGTTGAGTCAAAATAGAAAAGAAAATCTGCATTCCAGGCTGAATTTTGTATATTTTTATTGCATTTGAAATTGCTATTCTGTGATATTGGGAAATCAAGTGGCTTATCGTGTATATCATGTACTTAAAATGTATTCACAAACTACTGTTGTATTTGTATAAAATATAGACAAAGATCATATTTTTTGTGTGTGTATAAGCTCTGTAAAATAGCGATCACATTATGAAGCTGCAGTGATACTACATTTTAAACATTCACATCCAAAGAAGCAGGCTATTTATTGTCCAGATACCCAGATTTAAAATATTAATTTGCTGCTAATTAAACAATAGTACTGCAGCTTCTTGTGGCCTACAGTGTTATGTTTGCTGTAAGAAAAAGATATGTGAATTCCACAAAATATATAAATAAAATTATAGACTGGCTTTAGATAATGTAGATCTTCCTGAAAATTTAATAGATGATACTTTTCTATTTGCTATAACATTTTATCTTCACCGTGTATTATAAGTATTTTCTCATTTGATAAATATAAGATTCTAATCGTTGGCTCTAGGACAATACTTCGTTGTTGAAGTGAAATGTAAGGGTTTGTTTTTGTTTTTGTTTTCATTTTAACTTTTGTACCTTTAGAGGAAGGATAGAAATGGTAAATAATAAAAGTCAAAAGTTGGTGCGTCAAAACTTTAATCCAGGTGAATTTAGAATTCACAAAAGGCTATTACATTGTTTCTTGTTCCTGTGAGATAAAATTGGCATTTAGCATTCGTTTACCACTTATTGTCTGTTAGTACTGTAAATTATCCTTTTAGAAGTTCCCCTTAGGCTGTTTGCCTAAAATTTTGCTGAAGAAAGCTCCTTTGGCAATTCATGTGGTCCAAAAGGGCAATCACACACATACCATTTAAGTAAAACTCCTCAGTTAAACAGCCAGTAATACCACTTCCAAGAGAGAGATTAATTTTAAAAATTTGTTTAATACCTGTCCAGGAACCAATTGTAGATATAATTTGTTATGTATCTCATGCACCTCTTTCATATGACAGGAACAATTCTTCCTTTACCTTTGGCTTTCCTACTTTTAGAGGAGTAAAGAAAATGATCAGTAATTCCAGTGCTGGCAGTTTCTTCCTCTTTTCACTTGCTTATCACTTGTTTAATTCCAGCAAGTCCAAAAGTATTCCTGTGTTAATTCTTAGAATTAAATATGGTTTTTTTTTTCCTTTTTGTCTTTTTTCGTGACCAGCAACGGGATCGCAACCCCCGGTGTCGCGCCCGCACCGCGCTCAACCAGTGAGCGGACCGGTCTCTATATGGGATCCGAACCCTCAGCGGGAGCGCCGCACTCTACCGAGTGCGCCACCGGGCCGGCCCTAAATATGTTTTTATTTAAATTCATTTATATGAACAATTTCAAGGACTGTTTATGGAAGGAAAATGCTTTTGCTCTTTATAGGACTCAAGTAGAAAACTCTGAAAAAGTATGTTTGAGATTAATTCACTCAAGGAGGTATAATCTCATTTAGGGAAAATTAATTAGAAATGCAGTTTACTTTTTGCATCATAGACCTGATGGGGCTAAGGGACTTTTTCATTAGTGTTAGATGAAAAGTTCACAGTAATGGCTTACCATTAAGGAGAAGAAAAAGTTCTCTCCAGCTATAGACAGCTTGAGTTTTGCTATCACTTTTGCTTAATTGAACATTTATTCAACAAACATTTCTGAAGCAAAAGGGCACCACTTCATGCTAAGTCCTTGGGGTGTTCCAAAGAAGTCTGCTTTATGGAAAGGAGAGAGCAGCAGCATCTGACTATGGAGTGGAAGCCTAAATTTTGTATTGAGCCATACCAATTACCCTTTTTCTTAGGTCAAAATGTTCAAATGTTGACAATTTCAGCCTACAACAAAACAAAACAACAAAATTCAGAATGTCATTATTTCAACTTCATTCTATTTCACAAAGAATAGTAGTAATAAATCTACTCTGAAGATGTTGACCTGTGTGATGGTTAATTTTATCTGTCAGCTTGACTAGGCCACAGTATCCATTTTTTGGTCAAACACTAGTCTAGATGTCACTATGAAGATTTTTTTTTAGGTGTGAATAATATTTAAGTCAGTAGACTTTGAGTAAAGCAGATTACCATGCATAATGTGGGTGGGCCTTATCCAATCAACTGAAAGTCCTTAAAAGACAGAAGTCCCCTGAGGAAGAGGGAACTCTGCCTCCAGACTGCTTTGAGACTGGAGCTGCAACATCAACTCTTCCCTGCTTCTCCAGCCTGCCAGCCCCCACAATTACATGAACCAATTCCTTAAAATAAATCTATATATGTTTATGTACACATTCTATTGGTTCTGCGTCTCTGGAGAACCCTGACTAACAGCTAGTGTCAACTGTCATTCGTTAGAGGAACTGGCTTTATCTTGAGGGTAGTGGAAACACTTTTCTCCTTGATTAATACTGTTATGACAGAGCACATAAATTCCCAGGTTCTGTCTGCTTTAGAAAAGGAATGGGGGCTGAGCTCGTGGCGCACTCTGGAGAGTGCGGCGCTGGGAGCGTAGCAGCGCTCCCGCCGCGGGTTCAGATCCTATATAGGGATGGCCGGTGCGCTCACTGGCTGAGCGCAGTGCGGCTGGTCTCAAAAAAAAAGGACAAAAAAAAAAAAAAAAGGAATGGAACAAGAGCACAGTGCTTGATGGAGACTCTATCCATGAAGGAGTTCACAGAATATCCTTTTCCATACTGTTATTTTCAGCTGCCATTGTTACAGATGAAAATGGTTTTCTCCTAATGGACAAGTCTTTTTTTTTTTTTACAATGTAAACAGACTAACCTTGCTTTACTCAATAGATGAATATGTGAAATATAAACCAATTTTTTTTTATAAATGCACAAGTGGAAATTTCTGTAAACTGAATCTTTTTTGAAAACAGGCAGATAGTCTATTTATAAACTTCATTCAAGGCCCTGGGGCTTGAGGGGAGGAGAGCGGGAAGTGTAATGGAACATCACGTAAGTGTGGACATTTTCATGGTATATAAATTTTTGGAAGGGTTTTTACGTTTGGTTTATTCCATTGTCATTAGAGAATTTTAATCTTTTTCTTGAGGCTCCTTTCAAAGTGTTGCCAGTGCAGTCTGTGTGGTCTTACTGGAATGTCAGTAAACTTGTTTCTAAAAGTATGTAATTGATCTGTTATTAGTATTCATATACACTTGATGATATTTCTTAAGCAGATTCCTGTAGCCAGATTTTCATGCCCTAGGAATGTTCATTGTGTAAGTAGGTTAACAACCTAAGCCATGATGCCCTATTTCAAGATTTTAAGGTATGTTAGCTTTCCCACCCTACAATTAATGGTGGTGAGTGGTTGTAACAAATATAAACCCTGTAGGTGTCTTGAAGACCATTTAGTCTTCAGACTTCAGGCAAGTTAGTTCAACTCATTCCCAGTTTTCTAAATTACCTTTTGCAGTGGTAAAGCACTACTTACTGTTGTATGTTCTGTCATAAATTCTTTCGTATATTCATATTTATTCCTAAATGCCAGCTTTACTGAGAGAGCTTCAAGTTAGTCAGTGATATGAAGGACGCTGAAATTTTTCCTCTATTCTTAACAGCATCCACCCATTTCCTTTTCATCCTTTTTCTAGCATTTTCATGTGGAGTTACAACTGTTCCTTATAGTAGAACCTGTGTGTATCCATCCCTTTCCCTTCAGTTCTCCTGTATTCCGTCTTTGGAATGCTTTCCTCTCTCCTCCTGCCCACAAATTCCACATGCGAAAACCTTACCATCCTCCAGCCCTTTTTAAGTGATCTCTCTTCCACAAAGTCTTCTCTGGTTTCGCCCACTGAATGGTAACCTGTTTTCCCTCTGAACAATTATTACAGTTTATTATATCTTCTCAGGATAATATATGATAGAGATCTTCAAAAAGGTCATGGAAAGAATCATTTTTTAATTCCATTTTTCACAAACTTTATGAATTACTCTCATATTCTAAGCACTTAAAGGCAAAATCCTATCCACACAGTTCCATGCACATGGCAGATAATCAACACATATTTGTTGAATGAAGGGCAAATATAGCTTATACCTAAAAAACTCATTTATTTTAATATTTAGGGCACATTTGTTAAAAAAAAAAAAAAAAAAAAAAAACACTACTCTGAAAATTTGACCCTAGTAAACAAGAAATTAAAATAATAATTTTACTGTTTGGGTTATCTGTTCTATAGAAAAGTTTTATACACTAGAGATTGTGTGATCATACTTGAAACTCCACTTTCTCCTGGCCTTCTGCATCAAAGTAAGCAAATTCTACAGCAGCGTATGATTTCTTCAGAAGTAAATCACTCTAAATGCTTTCACTGCAATGGACCAAAACTAGAGAAGCTTTGAGGATTCTAATTCTTGTAATTTTGTACTGCAAAGGCTCTAACCATGGAGTCTTTAGCTCTGAATTATAAGGATAAAGGAAAAAATAAGAACATGCCAGATAACTACAATTTGAAAGACGATGAGAACTGAGGTCAAACTGCCTGAATCACTGAATGGTAGAAGTCAGTGGAGCCATATCAAACCAACTTGTCAAACAGGCATTGAAGCAAAAGAGTTCTGACATGCAAGGATTCAGAAAGTAAATTATGCTCTTTTTATTTTTCAAAAAATTTACAAATAACCCAGAGGTAAAAATTGAGTCAGTATCGACATCTCCAGAACACAGAAGATAAACAAGGAAGTGGTGAACAATGATACTAACAACTCTTGGTTAATTCAAAGTCATTGATAACTTCCTAGTGAATAAGTGTTTTTAAAAGAGATTGGTCCTGATGTAATGCAAATGTTCTCAAATAGGTATTTGGAAATAGTAAAAGTGGCTGCTGTTTACATGTCAAGTTCCTATCACACACACATAGCAGGGAAGCCAGATAACAAGGTGTCATGAAGTTCAAGTTGAAAAATCAAGTTTGGCTGGAGAACAATTTAGAGCAAAAATAATGCTGGAGAAGACCAACTTTTTTAAGAACTCTGGAGAGGCCCCCAAATTCTCACTGTTAAGAAGAAGTGGGGGAAGCAAAAATGGCTCCTCTTCAGATTCAAGACCAAACTGCAGGGTTGCAACCAAAGACAGCAATTCAAATTTGGGGGACAATTTGACAGCAAGTATGACTAAGCACCCCCTGCCCAGTATGAATCCCTGATAAACAGGATCCATTCATTAATTCTACAAATAATTATTGGACACCTACTAAGTACCAGGCATTATTCCAAGAGCTGGGAATACAGGATTGAAGAAGACAAAGTTCCCATTCTCATGGAGCCTATGTTCTGTTAGGGAAAGAGTTTCCCTGCTCCTGGTCAGAATGCTCCCAAAATATACTCAGGATCCTGCTAAGAAACTGTACCTCCTTGTCTGCTTCCAGTATGTGGGATTTAGTCTCAAGAGTGGACAGCTTTGCCCACCAAAGCGCCACGCCAGTAGAAACTACACGCCAGTTTCTACCGATTCTCCACCACCTGCACCATCCAAGTATGCAGGGGAAATGGAGATGCTGTGGTTGTGAAGAGATTACACACACGATGAAAACTGGGAGAAGAACAGGGGAGGGGGCTCCCCCACTCCATACCCCACCCACCGTCGCTTTCAGCCTCCCTCCGCAACCCCCTAACCCCGAGCAAAAAGATCTTGACAGGATACCGGGTTCCTAACTCCTACACTGTTTGGTGCAAATGTAACTTTGAGAAAACACCAGTAACAGGGCCAGACATGGACGAGCACAGGAGGTGGGATGTCAGGAGCTTCTCCCAGACAGCGCGAGTGCAGGAGCAGCAAGGCGCCCACAGGGAAGGAGACTGTGGTGTGTGGAAATTACCCATCAATGTCGGCTATGTATATTTGAAACTTTCATGAGACTTAGAAGTTAATCATGTATTGGGTTACAAAAAACAACAATAAATTCCCCCCAAAAGTAGTCAGATAAGTCAGAGGACATAGCGTAATTTTGAATTTCCTAAATGCTCTTAAATTATGATAAATATTGCCAGATTGCTCTCCAAAAGAGCAGTACCAATTTACATTTGCTTACTTTTTTCCTAACTATTGAAAGTGAGCATTTTTATATGTATTTATTCTTCTTTAAATTGTTATTTATGTGTTTATTTTTCCAGGTAGATGTTACCATCATATTGTCACATTTTTCATTATTAAGATCTTGAAATATCCAAGGGATTTGGGGACATAAAAGGAATGCATATTACTATGGGGGGGGGGTTCTCAGCTAAATACATTAAATTTCTTTTTTTTTTTTTTTTTTTTTTTTTTGTTTTTTTTTTTTTTTTTTTTTTTTT